>NC_134358.1:451676470-451976470 GCF_048569485.1 Anomaloglossus baeobatrachus
GGCAAAGAGATAGACGGGCAAAGAGACAGCCCTGGAAAGAGACAGATGGGCAAAGAGACAACCCTCAAAAAAGACAGACGGGCAAAGACACAACCCTGGAAAGAGACAGACGGGCAAAGAGACAGCCCTGGAAAGAGACAGCCCTGGAAAGAGACAGCCCTGGAAAGAGACAGCCCTGGAAAGAGACAGCCTTGGAAAGAGACAGCCTTGGAAAGAGACAGCCCTGGAAAGAGACAGCCCTGGAAAAGAGACAGACGGGCAAAGAGACAGACGGGCAAAGAGATAGACGGGCAAAGAGATAGACGGGCAAAGAGATAGACGGGCAAAGAGACAGCCCTAGAAAGAGACAGATGGGCAAAGAGATAACCCTGGAAAGAGACAGCCCTGGAGAGAGACAGCCCTGGAGAGAGACAGCCCTGGAGAGAGACAGCCCTGGAGAGAGACAGCCCTGGAGAGAGACAGCCCTGGAGAGAGACAGCCGGGCAAAAAGACAGACGGGCAAAAAGACAGCCGGTCAAAGAGACAAATGGGCAAAGAGACAGACGGGCAAAGAGACAGACGGGCAAAGAGACAGACGGGCAAAGAGACAGACGGGCAAAGGGACAGCCCTGGAAAGGAGACAGCCCTGAAAAGGAGACAGCCCTGAAAAGAGACAGCGCTGAAAAGAGACAGCCCTGAAAAGAGACAGCCCTGAAAAGAGACAGATGGTCAAAGAGACAGACGGGCAAAGAGACAGACGGGCAAAGAGACAGACGGGCAAAGAGACAGACGGGCAAAGAGACAGACGGGCAAAGAGACAGACGGGCAAAGAGACAGACGGGCAAAGAGACAGACGGGCAAAGAGACAGACGGGCAAAGAGACAGACGGGCAAAGAGACAGACGGGCAAAGAGACAGACGGGCAAAGAGACAGCTCTGAAAAGAGAAAGCCCTGGAAAGAGACAGCTGGGCAAAAAGACAGACGGGAAAAGAGACAGATGGGCAAAGAGACAGACAGACAAAGAGGAAGACGGGCAAAGAGACAAACCTGGAGAGAGACAGACCTGGAAAGAGACAGCCCTGGAGAAAGACAGACGGGCAAATAGATAGCCCTGGAAAGAGACAGTCCTGGAGAGAGACAGTCCTGGAAAGAGACAGCCCTGGAAAGAGACAGATGGGCAAAGAGACAGCCCTGGAAAGAGACAGATGGGCAAAGAGACAGATGGGCAAAGAGACAGATGGGCAAAGAGACAGATGGGCAAAGAGACAGATGGGCAAAGAGACAGACGGGCAAAGAGACAGACGGGCAAAGAGACAGACGGGCAAAGAGACAGACGGGCAAAGAGACAGACGGGCAAAGAGACAGCCCTGGAAAGAGACAGATGGGCAAAGAGACAACCCTCAAAAAAGACAGACGGGCAAAGACACAACCCTGGAAAGAGACAGACGGGCAAAGAGACAGATGGCCAAAGAGACAGCCCTGGAAAGAGACAGCCCTGGAAAGAGACAGCCCTGGAAAGAGACAGCCCTGGAAAGAGACAGCCCTGGAAAGAGACAGCCCTGGAAAGAGACAGCCCTGGAAAGAGACAGCCCTGGAAAGAGACAGCCCTGGAAAAAGACAGCCCTGGAAAAAGACAGCCCTGGAAAGAGACAGCCCTGGAAAGAGACAGCCCTGGAAAGAGACAGCCCTGGAAAGAGACAGCCCTGGAAAGAGACAGCCCTGGAAAGAGATAGACGGGCAAAGAGATAGACGGGCAAAGAGATAGACGGGCAAAGAGATAGACGGGCAAAGAGATAGACGGGCAAAGAGATAGACGGGCAAAGAGATAGACGGGCAAAGAGACAGCCCTAGAAAGAGACAGATGGGCAAAGAGATAACCCTGGAAAGAGACAGATGGGCAAAGAGACAGACGGGCAAAGAGACAGACGGGCAAAGAGACAGACGGGCAAAGAGACAGACGGGCAAAGAGACAGACGGGCAAAGAGACAGACGGGCAAAGAGACAGACGGGCAAAGAGACAGACGGGCAAAGAGACAGACCTGGAAAAGAGACAGACCTGGAAAGAGACAGACAAAGACAGATGGGGAAAGAAACAGACGGGGAAAGAGACAGAAGGGGAAAGAGACAGACGGTGAAAGAGAGAGACAGACAGACACACACACAGAGACAGACACAGATAGCGAGAGACAGACAAACACAGAGATGGAGACAGAAAGACTAATACAAATACAGACAGAGAGATAGAAACAGACAGAGACATAGAACCAGACAGACAAAGAAAGACACAGAGAGAGACAGACAGACAGCGACACACAGACAGAGACTGGGAGAGAGACAGAGAGACAATTACTATACCGGGCAACGCCCGGGTACTACAGCTTGTGTGTATATATATATATATATATATATATATAAAAAATAATTTCTCTCTGCTCATGTACACTGCTCTTCATACACACGCACACACACACACACACTGCTCATGCGCACACACACTACTACGCACACTGCTCTCCTCATGTGCACGCGCACTGCTTCACACACTGCTCATGCGCACTGCTCCGCACACATACACACACTGCTCCACGCACACATACACACACTGCTCCACGCATACACACACTGCTCCACGCACACACACACACTGCTCCACGCACACACACACACTGCTCCACGCACACACACACACTGCTCCACGCACACACACACACTGCTCCACGCACACACACACACTGCTCCACGCACACACACACACTGCTCCACGCACACACACACACTGCTCCACGCACACACACACACACACTGCTCCACGCACACACACACACACACTGCTCCACGCACACACACACACACTGCTCCACGCACACACACACACACACTGCTCCACGCACACACACACACACACTGCTCCACGCACACACACACACACACTGCTCCACGCACACACACACACACTGCTCCACGCACACACACACACACTGCTCCACGCACACACACACACTGCTCCACGCACACACACACACACTGCTCCACGCACACACACACACACACACACACTGCTCCACGCACACACACACACACTGCTCCACGCACACACACACACACACTGCTCCGCAGGCACACACACACTGCTCCGCAGGCACACACACACTGCTCCGCAGGCACACACACACTGCTCCGCAGGCACACACACACTGCTCTGTATGCACACACACTGCTCTGTATGCACACACACACTGCTCACCCTCCCAACCCCTGGGAACTTGAGAAAAGAGACTAGCTGTCTCACATAGACAGCACAGCACACAGAAAAAGGGATTCATGCCCTAAAATTAGGAAGGGGGTTTTACCACACAGATGCAAGAAAACATTATGCACCAGTGCTGGACTGTCTGGATGGGACTCAGCTTTGGATTGAAATAAAAGACTTGTTAGAAAACTCAGCATGATCTTTGTATTGCTCCCACTTCCTGTTTCTTCTACCTGCACCTCATTCTTCCTCCCCTCTTTATGGAGTATAAGGGCCTATATTCCAAAACACCACAGTGAGCCTGGAGCCTGAGCAAAGTGGATTTGAGCTATATTTTCACAGTGCAGTTCAGCGCCTCTGCTCAGGTAGACAAAATGAGCCACTGAGGTCATTGATTGGTTGCTTTGCTATTGGTGTAATTTGAGTGCTGCAGGCAACAGACACTAAGGCAGATTGAGAGCTGGACCAGTGGAAGGCTGTCTAAAGCTTGTTTGTTATATTTTCATATTTGTTAGATATTTTTACAACAAACTGTGCCTGGGGACACAACTTTCCAGATAAGGCTAGTTTCACACTACGTCTTTTTAACATCCGCTGAAAACGTTTTTTTAGCGGAAGTACGGATCCTGCTTTTACAGCAAATAACGTATGCAAACGCATATGTTATTTTGCAGGATCCTGCACTGGATGTTTAGGGGCGGGCATTGGAGTCATGTGATCGGGAGTGAGGGGAACTAGACTGGGAGGAGGCTTCTGACAGCTGCAGACGCTGGTAACCAAGGTAAACATCGGCCTTGGATACCCGATATTTATCTTGGTTACGAGTGTCTGCAGCTGCTAGGAGCCGGGCTGCCTGCACGCGTAACCAACGTAAACATCGGGTAACTAAGAGAAGTGGTTACGCGATATTTACCTTGGTTACGAGTGTCCGCAGCTCTCAGGTGGGAGAGAGAGGGAGGAGAGGAAGGGGGAAAGACAGAGATAGAGAGAGAGGGGGTGAGGGAGGGAGTAGAGAGATAGACAGATCACTCGAGACTGGTTCTGGGCATGCTCAGTACAAAAGCAGGATCCTGTCTATCAGCACGCCAGCGTTCACCTGCGTTTGCGTGCGTTATAGTCAGGATCCAGCAATTTGCAGTATTTGGACGGAGCTCAAAAACGCTACAAGTAGCGTTTTTGAAACATGTTAAAAAACTGCAAGTCACTGGATCCTCACTATAACGCAGGCAAACGCAGGTGAACGGATGTTAACGCGAGTCCATTGCAAATGCATTGAAATGAAAACGCATTTGCACTGGATCCGCTTGTCCGCTAAAAAAACGTTTTCAACGGATGTTAAAAAGACGTAGTGTGAAACCAGCCTAAAAGAAAAATCCAGTTTATCTAGTTGTGGGAAAACAAGTGATAGGCTCTCTTTAAAAAGTAAACCATGAAGATACATATATAATAGAACATAAAAAAAACAAAAAAGAGAATGCAAACAAAGATTCAAGACTGAGGCCAACTACCAGTTCGCAACATCTACAGGTAATGTCTATAGCAGAGATGTCAAACTTAAATACTCAAAGGGCCAAAGGCAAAAACGTGGACAAAGTTGTGGGCTGCACATAGTCCTCCACACAGAATAATGGGTTCCACATAGCCCTCCATACAGAATAATGTGCCCCACATAGTCTTCCACACAGAATAATGGGCCCCACATAGCCCTCCATACAGAATAATGTGCTCCACATAGCCCTCCACACAGAATAATGGGCCCCACATAGCCCTCCATACAGAATAATGTGCTCCACATAGCCCTCCACACAGAATAATGGGCCCCACATAGCCCTCCACACAGAATAATGGGCCCCACATAGCCCTCCACACAGAATAATGGGCCCCACATAGCCCTCCACACAGAATAATGGGCCCCACATAGCCCTCCATACAGAATAATGTTCCCCACATAGTCCTCCACACAGAATAATGGGCCCCACATAGTCCTCCATACAGAATAATGGCCCCCACATAGCCCATCATACAGAATAATGTGCCCCACATAGTCTTCCGTACAGATTTATGAGCCCCCCAAGTAGTCCTCCATACAAAATGTGCACACATAGTGCTCCATACAAAAAAATGGAACCCACATAATCCTCTATATAGAATAGTGAGCCCCACATAGTCCTCCATACAAAATAATGCCCCCCCAATAGTACTCTATACAGAATAATGTGCCCCACATAATCCTTCATACAGAATAATGGCCTCCACATAGCCCTGCATACATAATAATGGGCCCCACATAGCTCTCCATACAGAATAATTGGTGACTGGCATCAAGGGCCAAATAAAATCAGCCTACAAGACAGTCAGAGTTTGACATATGTGGTCTATAGGTAGCTGTTACGAGGGGGACCCGGTTGAAGCGTGCCAAGATGAGAAATGGACAGCTTCCGCCGGTCAAGGTCCACTGTGCGGTGTAAGGGACCGCTGCTATGGTCAGGAAAGAGTGAGCGGGTTGCTGCTAGTGATCGTCTGGAACGTCACAGACGATCTATGTACACCGGTCCACCCTAACCCGTGAGGGTTGTAAGGCTCGGGGCTTCTCGTACGGTGTACCTGTTGCACGGGGACGCACAGAGGTGCCTACACACGTGTGCCAGCGGGAGTCACAGGAATATGGCACGGGGGTAGCACAGAGGTGCCCACGCACGTGTGCTTCAGAAACCAAGTGAGTCCGACAGAGACTCGAGGAGCTCACCTGGGACAGGAACACAGCCTGCTAAACGGGATACTGCCGGAGCAGCAAGGCAGGGGCAAGACCTGCAAACTAGGTGCTGCCTGAGCAGCAAGGGCAAAGCCCACAAAAGATAATAGTGCCTGAGCAGTGGCATGGCAGCACGCTGCCAGACATCCAAACATAGAAGGACGGTCACGCACCGCCATGATGGCAGGGGGAGCTTTTAAGGAGGTGTAGCTCCACCCAAGGGCGGGCGCGAGACGGGCGTGACCCAATCAGGGTTCGTGACGTCCTGGCCCAGCCGGTCAGGATTCAGCACATCACCAGCCTCGTCATGGGGCCGTGTGATATCAGTGAGCGAATCAGAAGACGTCACGTGGAGCACATGCTCATCTTCCTGCCTCTGGGTCATAAAGGTGGGATCCTCGGTTTCACAATGTGCAGAGACATGGGAAGTCTTGCTGCTTCCCTGAGCATCTATTCTTTGCACACTGTGCAACCTCCCAGAGCCTCTGTGATGCTGAGCAGGAGAGCTTGTGGCAGGCAAGGGATGGGAGACTGCTTCATTCCTTGCAAGGGGAGAACCACTAGGTGTCACCCTTCTGCTGTGTCTCTGAGGAGGCAACTCCTGCAGACTGCGCAGTCTCCCAGACCTATGGCGCTGCTGAGCAGGAGGGCTCGTGGCAGACAAGGAATGGGGGACCACCTCATTTCTTGCAACAAGAGAGCCACGACGTGTAACAGGTAGCATCATCACTTGATAACATATTGTTGTGCATCCTATTTATATTACCCCCATTCTTGAGTCCTTATAATGAATAGCTCCTGCGGTACATGCAGAGAGCTGAATTTTCTCAAAGCTTCATCCTGAATTTACAGTGATGTGATCTGTTTACATGGGACTGCTGACAAACCCCTCCAGAACAAATCTTGTTCAGGACAGATCCCAGATTGTCATCTTCACTGTACACATATTTTACACAGAGTTGGCAACAGCAAACAGTGAGAATTCAATGAGAATTTCACTAGAAATGCTGATTTTGACCTTGACTAAAACACCTTTAAAAATTGTCTCTTACTGATAATGAAAACATCTCCATGGCAACCTTACATATTCTTTAGCCTTTTCAGTCTCTGTTTTCATTCCCTGCAGCTGCTGAATTTTTCAGACATGCAACAATTGGATCAGTGGACCATGATGCTAAAGGGATGAACAGACACAGCCAGACCACAGATACTACAGGTGCAAATGAGAAAACTGCATTACGTATTCATTATTTAAATGAGACAAATACATTTCTATAAACGGCGCGTCTTAATAGCAGATTTATAAAAGGAAAAGCCAGAACATATTCAGATACATCCTTTAGGAAAAGGAATGAAAGGTGCATGGTGTAGGAAGCAAACAGTACAGAAGAGCTGACTACTGACTAGTCCCTCCACCTTGGCTGGACAATCTAGTGTGAGAAGTAATAGGACAAATAGTCAAGGATTGATATATTTCACCAAGATTCCTCTCATATGCAAGCTAGTTTTAAAATGTATATATCTCATCCACGAAAAGCTACATGAGGTATAAGAAATCTAGGAAAGGTGGATAACCTTTGCAAAATATAGTGAGCAAAGGGATTTGATAAATTTGGTTTGTGGCCCTGGATTTATGGAGTGATTGACAGGTATGGTAGTCAAATTACTCTGTTAAAGAGGTTCTCCACTACTTTGACAACCCCTTTTCATTCCCCTTGTTCACCTCATAAAAATAAATAAGCCTATACTCACCTCTGGTGCGGCCACGGTTCCAGTAAAGTCTGAAGGCGCATCTCCGGGGCCCACATAACATTATGACATACAAGCCCTGTGACCAATCAGCACTGAGAGCGCTGTGCTAACTTCCTGCTCAAATGTCCGAAGGTGGGGTGAAAGAAGCCGACGCTGATTAGTCGTGGGGCTCACACATGATAACAATGTCACATGGTCCCTGGGAAGGCAACATCAGACATCGCTAGAACAGCGGCTGCACAATAGGTGAGTATAGCCTTATTTATTTTAACAGGGGCGAATAAAGGGAATGACTAAGGGTTGTCCAAGTAGTGGACATCCTTTTTAAGAAAGGTGTGTACTTTAGTTGTGAAGCTGTCTGAGGGGAAGAAATGTATCTGCATATGAGACTATTTTTGAGGACTACTACTATCTAATTGGTGCTATTGGTGTGAGGCAACACATCCTGTTTATTTCTTTTCGAAGGATGGTAGTAAGCCGATATAGTCAAAGATGATGTTTGCGTTGTGCTCACTCGAGCAGGGTTTTTTCTGTGTGTGTGGCTGGATATAAAAGCTTCGATTTCATTTTATATACAAAAAATAAAGCATAGCAGGAACCCTGTTTGAACTAATCTTCAGTGTCACTGTCTGACTGAATTTTTGCCTACCATCACACAGCTAATCTTCCACAAGACACTGTTATATGGAATAAAACTGAACCGCTGTGAAGGCAAACCTAGTTAAAGAGAATCTGTTTGCAGGTTGTTGTTATGTAATCTAAGAGCAGAATGATGCAGGGTCTGAGACCTTGACTCCATTGATGTGCTACAGGCTGGTCAGATCTAGCAATGCTCTGAATGCTGAGCTCTGCATAACCCCACACACACACACCAATGATTGGCAGCTTTCTTTGTACACTGACAGAAATCTTCTAATCAGTTATGGGGTGGGATTACACAGAGCAGTTGACTTGGAGGCATGTTGAAGCTAGTTCTGTAGTTTTAATCTCCTGCTGAAATAACAATGATTTTATTGAAATAACACACAGGCTAGTAAATTACTGAACTGAAATCAGGGTCTTATCCCCTACATCATGCTGTTCTCAAATTTCATAGTAAAAACCTGCAAACAGATTCCCTTTAAACAATTCTGGCAAACCTAAGTCCAACAAAATCAATGGAACTTAAGCAAATAAGGACTGAAAGGATCTATGAGATAGCATAAGATATAGGATACATGATAACTTAGTGATTGGTGGGGGGCTGACTATTTGGACCTAAATTGATCAGCAATCCTTGTTAGAATTGAGTAGTGGAGCTAATGCTTGACCATTCACTTCGCATGAGGCTGTCAACTTTTTTCAGCAACTCTAAATAGTATGAATTTAGCGGCGGTGGGATATCAGACCTGCTATTTCATTTTGTAACAGATATAGAAGTGTCACATTGGAGGATAAAAATTCCCTATTCTCACAAGCAGAGCAGGTCCCAGTGGTTAGACCTCCACAAATCAGTAAGTTATTGCTATGACTGAGCCCTATCACTCACAAAGTGATGAACAAATCAGGAGAGATGTGAACCTTGCAATCCACAAGTTCCTATTCAGACTAGGAGAAGCCATGACATTTCCAGGAGGGATTTTCCGGTCGTTGATTCTTATATTATTCCCAATTACCCTTACCCGGTATCAATAATACACGGACACTGCTTGCGACTTGGTAAAAAATGGCCACAGCAGCCCTTTATTGCCTATTGTTTACACACTAACACAAGGGGGCGCCGTCCAACGGGCGTCCCCAACATTTAACAATAGGTAATACCATAATAATAATAATACAGTACGTAATACAATACGTAATCCTGGGTAGGCCCGGTCCAGAAACCACCTTCCACCACCAAAACATGATCCCTGGCCGCAACACACACCGGGCCGGAGATGAGGTATGAATCACCTACGGATCAATACCCCCCACCTTGCAGGACCCATGCCTGCAAGATCCTTGTAACCGGAGCCACTATATCCTACAAGTGACTCTCCAATCAAATAACATTATCCGTTAAACCGCCTCTGGACCAGACCTACCCCCGCCATAAGTCCGGTTCAGAAGCCATACTCCACCACCAGAACACAATCCCTGGCCGCAACACACCGACCCAGAGATACGAGGCATTAATCACCTACGGATCAATACCCCAACCTTGCAGGACCCCATGCCTGCAAGATCCCTGTAACCAAAGCCACTGTATTCCGCAAGTGACCCTTCAATCACACAACCGTCAGAAACACGATCCCTGGCCGCAACACACTGACCCAGAGATGGGGGCATTAATCACCTACGGATTAACCCCCCCCCCCAAGAAGTATCAAGTATCAACCGTGTCTCAAAACCTTACATTCCTCTTTACCTCCAACTCAATATTATCCCCGGCTGCAACCTCCAGCCCAGAGATATGAGGCATCAATCACCTACGGATCAATCCCCCATGTGCATAACAGTAACTGTGACCTCAAAAACCTTAAAGCCCGTTAGCGACTTTAATCCAACAACATCCCCGGCTGCAACCAGCCCAGAGATAAGAGGTATTAATCACCTACGGATCAAAACCCCTATGCCTTGCAGAACCACGTGCTTGCAGTGCATGCACTTGGATCCAGAACCATGACCCCAACCAATGACTCCTCCTGCGATTACCATTTCACCAAAATGGATCACTGACCATAACAATGGTCCCATATTTAAATGAGGCAAAAGTCACCAAAGGAGTAATACCCTTACCCAAACCAAAAACTCCTGTACTTTCAATTACCTATCACCTGGGGCACTGTAGCCACCTGTGACTCCCTGGCAACCATCAACTCCTTAATATATAATCCTTGGCAACAACCCTGACCCATATATAAGGCATTGATCACCAACGGAGCAATACCTCCTCCCTGCAGACAACCTTGTACCTGCAGGTCACCAGTAACCGGAGCCACTGTATCTTCCCCAGTGGCTATCCATCCAAACATCAGTAACAATTAGAGCTCCTCTGGACCAGACCTACCCCTGCTGCTGTGACAAAGGACATAATCCCCATTATTTATGCTGACCATACACATATACATCATACACATCATATACATATATTCCCACATTACCCCCATCTGATTCACCCACTTACAAGAATCCCAAATGACAATATACATCACAATCCAGAAAGAAAGAAATATATATATTTTTTTTTTATTATTTTATACACGACACTTTCTCCAATCCTTTCTTTTCTCATTTTTTTTTTTGTAACGGCTCTTAAAATTGAATAATTATACATCCATATAAACACCAATAATAACAATACACAATAGAAGGGAGGGTGGGTGGGAAGCTGTCATCCAGGAAGTGCAAGAGGAGGTAATTGACTCCCACCTCCTATTATATACACCATGAAGCTCCCTCCTTTCCTACCACCACATTCCACCCCTTAACCAATCACCTTCTTTTCCTCATTCCTAAAGGAATCAACAACACTGTTTAACCCCATCAACTCCCTACCCTCCGGGCTGTCATGTCGCCCCTACACCCTATGGGTTCCATGGCTTTCTTAAGACTGCTTTACACCAGACAATCTATCGTGCGATAGATCGTCGGGGTCACGGTTTTTGTGACGCACATCCGGCATCGCTGGCGATGCCGTCCTGTGTGACACCTCCTAGCGACGCAGTATCGCTCACAAATCGTGAGTCGTGTACTGCTCGCTAGGTTCCATAATATCGTTTAATTTAGTAGTTCATCGTTTCCGGGGTAGCACACGCCGCTCCGTGTGACACCCCGGGAACGATGAACAGCAGCTCACCTGCGTCACGCGGCCGCAGCCGGCTATGTGAAGGAAGGAGGTGGGCGGGATATTTACGTCCCGCTCATCTCCGCCCCTCCGCTTCCACTGGCAGGCGGCCGTGTGACGTTGCTGTGACGCCAAACGTCCCTCCCACTCCAGGAAGTGGACGTTCGCCGCCCACAGCGAGGTTGCACGAGAGGTAAGTATGTGTGACGGGGGTTACTGACTTTGTGCGACACGGGCAGCGATTTGCCCGTGACGCAAAAAGGACGGGGGCGGGTACAATCGATTGTGAAATTGCACAATCGGTCGTACCGTGTAAAGCAGCCTTTAGATTTTACCCTGATTTGTCCCTGTCTGACTGCGGAGGTTGGCACCCTAAGATTAAGCAATGGTGCCCCCCAACAAACGTCAGATGACTCTGAGCATCATTAATTGCATCCTCAACTATAAACAAAGTGTAACACAAAAACAATAACCAAAAAGGGAAAACAAGCAGAGAGTGAGACACAAGGCAAAAAAATGTGTTCACACATGGAAGATGGAGGAAAATTGAAGAAACCCAAAAGCCCACAGATTATGTAGAAACTCCCAAATCCAAAACATAACAGAATGGGAAGAATGCTGGGAAGTGAGACTAATAAACAAACCACAGGGAAAAGCAATAAAGATAAGTAAGCAAGAATATCCTTAAGGGTACCTTCACACTTAGCGATGCAGCAGCGATCCGACCAGCGATCTGACCTGGTCAGGATCGCTGCTGCATCGCTACATGGTCGCTGGTGAGCTGTCAAACAGGCAGATCTCACCAGCGACCACTGAACAGCCCCCAGCCAGCAGCGACGTGCAAGCGACGCTGCGCTTGCACGGAGCCGCCGACTGGAAGCTGCGGAGACTGGTAACTAAGGTAAACATCGGGTATGGTTACCCGATGTTTACATTAGTTACCAGCGCTGTGTGCAGAGAGCAGGGAGCCGCGCACACTGAGCGCTGGCTCCTTGCTCTCCTAGCTGCTGTACACATCGGGTTAATTAACCCGATGTGTAATGCAGCTACATGTGCAGAGAGCAAGGAGCCGCGCACACTGCTTAGCGCTGGCTCCTTGCTCTCCTAGCTGCTATACACATCGGGTTAATTAACCCGATGTGTACAGCAGCTACATGTGCAGAGAGCCGGAGCCGGCAGCACAGGCAGCGTGAGAGCTGCGGAGGCTGGTAACTAAGGTAAATATCGGGTAACCACCTTGGTTACCTGATGTTTATCTTGGTTACAAGCTTACCTCAGCTGTCAGACGCCGGCTCCTGCTCCCTGCTCGCTTCATTTGTCGCTCTCTCGCTGTCACACACAGCGATCTGTGTGTCACAGTGGGAGAGCGCCTTTGAAGAAAACGAACCAGGGCTGTGTGTAACGAGCAGCGATCTCGCAGCAGGGGCCAGATCGCTGCTCAGTGTCACACACAGCGAGATCGCTAATGAGGTCACTGCTGCGTCACAAAAAGCGTGACTCAGCAGCGATCTCGGCAGCGAGCTCGCTGTGTGTGAAGCACCCCTAACTCAAGAGCTAGGACTTCAAACATCCATCTGTAAAGGAATATAAGCAGTAATGATCAGGCAAACCAAACAAGGAAGTGAACACACTTGGATAGAAGTAAAAAGAAAAGCAAAGGAAAGACGAGAGAACCATAAGCAATAGGACGGAGACAAAACAGGCTGTGATCCAAAAGGCATGAAATAAATCACACAACCAGAGGTCATCAGAAGAAGCCCGGAGTCGAGCTATTACAGTTATCACTTGTCCTTAGGATAGGTGATAACGTGTGTTCCCCATACATACCCTTTAAACAATCATTAGAGCCTGATTAAAAGATGAATACAGTCATAAAACAATTAGGTGGAGAATATTTGTAGCATTCTCCAACACATCTCGTATCAAGGAGGCTAATTCACCTACATGTATTGCTTTTAAGCGATTAAATGTTGGCTTTAGAAAAACCACATCATATAGAGTGCCTACAAGTAAGTTTTGCAGATACGTAGTACACTATATGAACACATTGACGCAAATGAGCATTCAAGAAAATCTTTCAGTAGGTTTTTACTATTTAATCTAACAGCTACATGATGTAGTGACAGACACTGATTCTAGTGATGTATCACTTAGTTGTCTGGGTGCAGCAGACGTGTTAGACGCAGTAACACTGCCGTATTACAGAGACGATGATTGCATCACAATCCTTGGACTGGCCGGTAGCTCTCCGGACCCGAACAAAGCAGCATGTATTTCTATGCAGCTGTCACACTCTGCTCAGGAGAGCCACTATTTCAGATATGCATTCAATTGCAATTGTCTTATATGGCTGGGACTGCGCCCTTAAAATCACAATTTTCTTTAATACAGTTCTAGTAGACCTCCAAATGTTGAGCCCTGTGGAACCCACGTCACACCACTGATTAGTAGATTTCTGTGTACACTGTATATTGACAGAAAGATGCTTATCAGTGGTGGGGGTCTAGTTGGACTAGGAAGTACAAGGGCAGCTTGTCTTGTAGTGGTAAATTCCACTGATAAAACACTGATTTTATTGCAAGAACAAAACACAGCCTAGTAAGTGACACATTGCTGGAATCAGGGTCTCTGCCCCAATATCATGCTGTTCTTATATTACATAGGAAAAACCTGCTGACAGATTTCCTTTTAGTGCTTAATTATTTTTGCCAGGTTAGTTTGGACACACAAAGCCCCTGAATCAATCATGTCGTAAATATGCAAAAAACAGTAAATTTAGTTTTACTTTTCCTGAGTTATTTGCATGGGGAGTTCCTTCAGGACCTCAGGTGAAATGGCTGCCACTTGACTACTGACAATGTTCATTTTAATAGGATGGAATAAAGAAGATGTACTTTCTTTTATCATGGTGACATGGTGACATAAAATTTTGTGAATATTTCATGTAATATATATTTGCTGAACACTTGCTGTGCAAGGCCTATTCTTAATAAGATTTGGTTCATAACATAACAAGTAAATCAGGTACCCACCTCGTGCTTACCATTTTATTACATACTGTATATTCACACATTGATTATCATATTTAAAGGTGTATACCCGAATAATGCCATACAATACAAATTAAGACCTTCACGCTATCTTGGCGTAACAATACTACCAATTAGTAACAAAATAGTATCACCATACAATGCCTGAATTAAATTTTTATATAGTGTCTGGCAATGTACTATATAGCTGTCACACGCACACTGTTAGTAGTCACCTGGCAGCTCCAAAATGGCTACCATGAACAGGCTTGGCAAAAGCTACTCCATTTTCCAGAACACAAGGGTTGGCCTTCACCCTTTAACCTCTGTACAGGAATCTGGACTTAAAGGCTTTTTCCTTTTCAAATATAATTATGCTAAGGAATGCATAATATTAATATCCCAATAGACTGTCTAAACAGAGAATTCACTGATATTGTACTTGGTGCTTTAGCACAGTAAAAGGCGTAATGGAATGGTCTTTGGTTGCATTACTACAGGCTCCTTGGGGGTCCAAATCCCATTAGTAAATAGTTAGCAAATCACCCAACTGTCCCAGATATAGTGGGAGTGTCTCAAATTTATGGAGCTGTCCTGAGATCTTTCTGTGTTATGTCCTGACTTCAGCTGTATCTGTGTTCCCAGGAAACAGGTAGAGTTAAACCCAACTTGTGGAGCAGGGAACCATCAGCTCCTTGCTCCAAAATTCAATCTGGGTAAAGGTTCAAGGAATTGCAGGATCATGTGACATTCCCAGCTCAAGTGTCTTGTAGCAGATGTGGCGCCCTGGACTAGCCAGGTAGCCACAGGTAACACACACACACACACCCCCACCCCCGGACAGTTACATTAGCCAGCCACAGAACCCTTGTTGCCTTCCTCCAGGGTCTGATGTCCACACCAGGTGGGGTGGAGCCAGGCGGTTGGCCCCACCCACCGAGGAGTTCACAGGCCTTCAGGCGGGAAAAGTGACAGTTTAGCCTTGGAGGTGAAAGTGAGAGGAGTAAACACTTGGGGTGTCTGGGTCGGAGTCCTGACACTGACAGGAAGGTTGGCAGACGGTGGTGGCCGTCTGCAGGAGTGGTGGATCAACACGGAACCGTAAGACCGGGGTCGGGCGGTGGCCCGCCGGTACCGAACCGGGGAGCGAAGTGAAGCTAGCACACACAGGCAGAGCCATCGGACCCCGACTAGGCTTGGAGCCGCTGTTAACAGTCAAATCCGAGACTGACAGGAAACCCAGGGGTTTCCTAACTACCCAAGTCCCGTCAGAAGGCAAACGTCCGCATCGTGAGGGTATACAGCCACCACCACAGGCTAGAGACCCAAGGGACAGCGCTTGCGGGCAAAATGGGCTCCTCCGACATCCATACACCGGGGAGTGGACTACTGTTGGGAGTCCATCGTAGTCAAGACAGTACACAAAGGTGCAGGGAAAGACAGCCGCCATCACCTGTCCGGGGAGAGACACTGCAGCCGGCTGCGGGACCCGTCCATCCAGCCGTTTGGTTTACCGGAGACTTTGTGCATCTCTTGCTGAGTGAGTACAACCGTGCCATCCGGCACCGCGCCACGCTGCCCCTGCAGTCCCTGCACCCCAGCCATCCAGCCTCCCCGTTACACCACCGGGCCCCGGGACCACCAACCCCTACCCATGGAGGGGGAAAACAACATCCCGGCTGCTCCCTACCTTCGCTCCCGGGATCCCCGTCACCAGCAGCGGTGGTAACCACCTTCACCACAACCCGTGGGTGGCGTCACGGACTAAATCCCCAAACCAACCACCCCCTTTTCACTCACGGGCAAGGAGCGCCGCTCGAGTCCCCGGATCCGGCCCACCGCTCGAGCCACCGAACAGCAGCAGCGCCGGACCCGAGCGGTAGCGAGCGCAGCGCCCCGCCGCCCGCGACACAGACACCAGCTCAACAACAAAGACGCTGTTTACACAGGTAATTGGGATGCTTGTACGGAGGAACTGTAGAGAATTATACTGTGTGGGGGACTGTGGAGGCATCATATGGTGTGTGGGGGGGGGACACACTGGGGGTTTCATACTGTTTCTGGTGGAAATATACTTTTTGACAGCATAATACTGTGTTGGGAACATTGGGGGCATCATACTGTGTGGGTGTGACTGGGGGCATTATACTGTGTATGGGGAAATGTAGCACCCCTGAAGACATCAGGGAGCTACAATGTACTGCATCCCCACCAGGATGCAGGGCCTACCCCCTAGGGACCCAGAAGACCAGTTTCGGCAACATACAAACACTCCAGAAAATCCCTGTCTTTCCCCAACATTCCCCTATAGATGGTACCAGGCTAGGGTTGGACCAATGGATGGCCGCCTAGAGGTGGAGCCAATCCAGTCCACTAGACAACCAGGTGGGATGGGCAGACAGTGTACAGTCAGAACCAGTCAGACAGTGGAGAGTGAGGAGTCGAGAGGAGAGAGTGAATGTATGCAGGCGGACTGACCGGGAGTGAATAGTGACCTGAGGGCCCAGGCGGTTAGTTGCCGGTGGAGTACGGTGGAGTACTCCCGGAACTAAGCACCAATGGGGTACAGGACCCTAGGTCAGGCAGAAGCCCCAGGCAGGCCTGATAACACCTGCACAATGAGGGGACCATCAAGGACCTCACTGACCTTGAAGTTCGGGACTCAGTAGCAAAGGGAGAACCGGGGACAGGACCAGAGACTCCAACCCCACAGGGTTCACGCTATCGTCATACGGACTGCAGTAGAAGACCACCAGGAGGGGACCCCCAGCTGCTCTATGCCACAGGGACCCACCAACCAAAAGACAGGTGCAAGGGAAGAAGCCACCAGGTTGCTAAACAAGCACTGGGACTAAGGGAACCTGAAGGTGAAACCAGCCAGCCTCGGGTGACCACTTACCACTAGAAAGTGAGTAAAGAACCAGTTGCACTGAAACCCTTGTGTGGCCTACCATCTTCCGACACCAGTCACATCACCTACCCCCTGGGGCCCGGCCCTGCTTGCGGAGGGCCTAACATCAAGGCTACCATTAACACCAGCCCCAGTAGTGGACATTGTGCAGCGGTGGCTACATCTACATAGCCGCAACACCGCAAGTGACGTCACGTGTGAACATTATTCTAATCCCCTGTAAATATTCCTCTTTTCAAAAAGCACCCAGGGCACGGACCCAGGCAACGGCCACCAAAGTGACATTCCCCAGTTATACACTGCCCGGGACCGAGTACCCCATAACCCTGGGTGACACAGAAACTGAGGACATAATATTCTGAGTGGGGACACTATGATGTCATCATATCCTGTGGGGAAATGTACTGTGCGGGGATTATACTGTGCGGGGGTGGTGGTGGGGGATTGTTGCACTGTGGAAATCCCACTGTATGTGAGGCAATGAATGTGGCATTACACTGTGTGGGAACACAAACATGCTTCAATAGGTGTAATATTTCTGTGTATACAGAAAGGACTAGGTGAGTTTACCGTAAAACATAGGTTTCTGCAGTACAAGTAATCTTTTCTCTTTTGTTTCAAAGTTGGGAGCTCCTGTATGTGTAAAGTCTTTCTAAGTTCAGCAACTCAAAAGAGCTACCTTGGACAGATTTGGCTCTAGCCAATATCCTAGAGGAACATTCACCTTATTCCTTTAACCCATATATAGGGATATGGATTTACTGTAGTGTCCCCTGGGTTGCATTTACGGATTAGCTGCAACTGCAGGCATGAGCTTGAGGCAAGAGTAGTCCAACTAGCTAAGTCATTAACTAGAGGGATAAAACCAGGGACATAGTCAGGAGACAAGCTTTAGTGAAGAGATTAACTGGGATTAAATACAAGAGATCTATCAAAAATTGTTCAGACATGCTGAGGTCAGCATCAAGGAGGATCACAGAGGCAGACCTATTCAGAATCACAAGCTGGATGAAGATCAGGGTAACACAACAAGTAAAAGCAGCAAAGCCCAGGGAGTAATCCAGGCACAATATCTGGCAATTTCCAGCAGACTGCTGGGAGTTTAAGTAGGATGTGGTGTTGTCCTGTTGGCCTTAGCAGGCAGCTGTTACATTTCCTGAGCTGCTAAACACCGCACACCCATTCAGCTTGACTGGTTGGAACCACAGATCCCAGTCACACCAATATATCAGCCCCAGAGATACAGGTTGTGATTAGAGTTGAGCGGATTGTTCATAATCCGGGTCCAGCGGATCAGTGGCGGGTTGACAAGGAAGTCCGAGATCCGATCCAGAATCCGGGTCAATATATGTCAATGAGGAGCAGAATCCGGGATGAGAGAGAGAGAAAAAAACCCAAAAAAACCCCGAATCCGGATCTTCCACCCGGAATCCCGTGTCCGGGTCGGACACGGATCTATCGCTGAAACCGCACGGATCCGGATTTTTCAAGTCCGGGTCCGCTCAACACTAGTTGTGATGTCTCCATTAAAGGCCGTACCCACAGAGAGAAAATGGCAACACCTGCCGAAAGAGGCAGATTTTGCTGGAGTGGGCCTGGGTGGTGATGTGGGAATATGATTGTGAATCTGGAAACTCTGAGACCATTATTTATACCTGGATTACTACCCCTTTTATCTGCCATTTATGATCAAAATTGTAAATGTGTAAATGCATTTGACTACACATGTCCAGTGATGACAATAGTATTGTAATTACTATAACAGGAATGTGTACTACTTTACAGTGCTGTGAGCTATTTCGTTTCCACACTGTAAATATCTAAAAGTATTATGTTTATTTGGGGATTCCGAGTTTGTATCTCCAGTGACAAAAGCTGCTTAATCCCCACTATTGTGGTGGCTATTGTCAACAACTTTAAAAATAGTTGGGATTATGTTAAGGCATCTCACTCAGTACTGAAATTATATATGACATCAGTTTTGGGAATCCCGTTACTTAGTTGTAACTGAAATCTATACAGAAAGAAGGTCAGAAAATTTTCAGCACTATTCAGTGCTGTGTATTATTATGTTCAGAATGTGGCTAAACTTCACCTGTATACAGATGTATACATTTAATACTTATTATTTCACAAGTTTATTATATTTTAGACTGTATTAGACGTAATTTAGAGATTTGTTAGCTGCCACTTACCGTGTAGAACTCATTTTAGGTGATAAAAGTCACCGTATGACACTTGTAATGTAATTTTATGCGGTATATATACAGTTAGGTCCAGAAATATTTGGACAGTGACACAATTTTCGCGAGTTGGGCTCTGCATGCCACCACATTGGATTTGAAATGAAACCTCTACAACAGAATTCAAGTGCAGATTGTAACGTTTAATTTGAAGGTTTGAACAAAAATATCTGATAGAAATTGTAGGAATTGTACACATTTCTTTACAAACACTCAACATTTTAGGAGGTCAAAAGTAATTGGACAAATAAACCAAACCCAAACAAAATATTTTTATTTTCAATATTTTGTTTCGAATCCTTTGGAGGCAATCACTGCCTTAAGTCTGGAACCCATGGACATCACCAAACGCTGGGTTTCCTCCTTCTTAATGCTTTGCCAGGCCTTTACAGCCGCAGCCTTCAGGTCTTGCTTGTTTGTGGGTCTTTCTGTCTTAAGTCTGGATTTGAGCAAGTGAAATGCATGCTCAATTGGGTTAAGATCTGGTGATTGACTTGGCCATTGCAGAATGTTCCACTTTTTTGCACTCATGAACTCCTGGGTAGCTTTGGCTGTATGCTTGGGGTCATTGTCCATCTGTACTATGAAGCGCCGTCCGATCAACTTTGCGGCATTTGGCTGAATCTGGGCTGAAAGTATATCCCTGTACACTTCAGAATTCATCCGACTACTCTTGTCTGCTGTTATGTCATCAATAAACACAAGTGACCCAGTGCCATTGAAAGCCATGCATGCCCATGCCATCACGTTGCCTCCACCATGTTTTACAGAGGATGTGGTGTGCCTTGGATCATGTGACGTTCCCTTTCTTCTCCAAACTTTTTTCTTCCCATCTTTCTGGTACAGGTTGATCTTTGTCTCATCTGTCCATAGAATACTTTTCCAGAACTGAGCTGGCTTCATGAGGTGTTTTTCCAGCAAATTTAACTCTGGCCTGTCTATTTTTGGAATTGATGAATGGTTTGCATCTAGATGTGAACCCTTTGTATTTACTTTCATGGAGTCTTCTCTTTACTGTTGACTTAGAGACAGATACACCTACTTCACAGAGAGTGTTCTGGACTTCAGTTGATGTTGTGAACGGGTTCTTCTTCACCAAAGAAAGTATGCGGCGATCATCCACCACTGTTGTCATCCGTGGACGCCCAGGCCTTTTTGAGTTCCCAAGCTCTCCAGTCAATTCCTTTTTTCTCAGAATGTACCCGACTGTTGATTTTGCTACTCCAAGCATGTCTGCTATCTCTCTGATGGATTTTTTCTTTTTTTTTAGCCTCAGGATGTTCTGCTTCACCTCAATTGAGAGTTCCTTAGACCGCATGTTGTCTGGTCACAGCAACAGCTTCCAAATGCAAAACCACACACCTGTAATCAACCCCAGACCTTTTAACTACTTCATTGATTACAGGTTAATGAGGGAGACGCCTTCAGAGTTAATTGCAGCCCTTAGAGTCCCTTGTCCAATTACTTTTGGTCCCTTGAAAAAGAGGAGGCTATGCATTACAGAGCTATGATTCCTAAACCCTTTCTCCGATTTGGATGTGAAAACTCTCATATTGCAGCTGGGAGTGTGCACTTTCAGCCCATATTATATATAATTGTATTTCTGAACATGTTTTTGTAAACAGCTAAAATAACAAAACATGTGTCACTGTCCAAATATTTCTGGACCTAACTGTATATATATACATATTTGATATATATATATATGACATGTGATATAGGTGAGTATATATATATATATATATATGATATAGGTGAGATACATGATATATATATATATATATATAAATATATATATATATAATATGTTTATTCTTCTGATAGTACAAGATATGACCAGTCACTTCAGTGATTTGAGTTATGGTTACTGTTTGTATTTCTTCTGACCCACATTATCCTTGTCAGGGATTCTCACTGATTTATTTTACTAAGAATGAGTAATGCAAAAAAAATAAAATATATATATATATTATCACACTATTAAAGAACACCACACCTAACAAAAATAATTTCTACTATTTTGCTGGGGTTTTTCTGCTACCCAAGCCCATTCCACATTTAGGAAAATTTAGATAGACGCCAATGGCACATTGACTACTGTGTACAAAATACTGCAATTCACATCTATCCAGTCTGATGAGGGCTATAAAGTAGACTAGTACATATGCTGAGATATATATTATTTTCTGTGATTCTGTGGTTTGTCCGTATTTTGCATACGAGAGCTATGGGTGTTTTTCACAGATAACCTTGTACCTGTGATAGTCTGTGAGGCCATTACCATGTCCACGATTTCCACACAAAATCCTGCAGACATGACCGATTTTAATCCAAGTGACAGATCAAAATCGGCATTGCAAGCCTATGGGTCCATGAAAAAATTGGATACCAATCGGATGCCATCTGAGAATAGTCCAATTTTCATAGAATGTTAGATAGAAAAAGAAAAGAGAAACTATGCTTTTTGCACATACGAGAAATATTAAAGAAACAAGGACTAACTTGGTCAGTTTCCTCGCTTGTTAAAAAACCAAAAAAGTGAATAAGCTGAAAAGCTGTAAAAATGCTTCCATAGGCCTAAAACACACGTCCTTGAAAACCACGCACGTGTAAAATGGGCCGTTTTTCGGGTCCGTTTTCCGTTTTTTAGGTCAGTTTTTATGGTATGTGTGGCCTGCGTGTGTATCCCGTATGCTAGTACGTAGTGCGTGTGGAATGTCCGTGTGTGCGTGAGTGAAATAACTGACATGTGTTTGTGTTGTCCGTGTGAAATTAACGTGTGTGATGCAAAATGTCGTTACTACATGTCGGAAGACAGAGTAGCGATCAGCTGAGCTGTCACTGAGGTTACCTGCGGCCACCGCTGGATCCAGGGGTGGTCGCGAGTTACCTGACTGACAGCAGCTGATCGCGCTACTCACCTCATTTGTTGCATGGAGCTGACAGGAGCGGTGGTGTATTCTGCTGCTCCTGTCACCTGCATGCAGCAGAGCTGGATGCGACGCTGGAGGTCCGTGGATTACGCCGGACATGGAGGGCTTTGTCTGGGTTAATAAATTGGTGATGAGGGAATGTGTTAGTGTTTTTTATTTCTAATAAATTATTTTTTCAGGTGTGTGTGTTTTTTAACTGTCACTTACAGATTAATCATGGAAGGTATCTCGGGGAGACGCCTGACATGATTAATCTAGGACTTATTGGCAGCTATGGGCTGCCAATAACTCCTTATTACCCCGATTTGCCAACACACCAGGGCAAATCGGGAAGAGCTGGGTACAGCCCCAGAACTGTCGCATATAATGTATGCAGCAATTCTGGGCGGCTGCTGACTGATATTGTTAGGCTGGGGGGCTCCCCATAACGTGGAGCTCCCCATCCTGAGAATACCAGCCTTCAGCCGTATGACTTTATCTGGCTGGTATTAAAATGGGGGGGGACCGCACGCCGTTTTTTAAAATTATTTATTTATTTATTTTACTGCACAGTATAGACACGCCCACCGGCTGCTGTGATTGGGTGCAGTGACACAGCTGTCACTCAGCGTGGTGGGCGTGTGTGACTGCAACCAATCACAGGCGCCGGTGGGCGGGTAAAGCAGGGAATACGAGATTGATTAATGGGCGGCCGGCTTTTTCAAAATAGTAAAAGCCGCCGGAGTTTTTATAACAGCCGTGCAGCGCCGCGCTGGAGATCGGGGAACGGTAAGTATGAGAGAGGGGGGGAACTGACCGACAGACAGCGAGAGGGACAGATAAGACAGAGAGACCGACCGACAGACATAGAGACCGACCGACGGACTGAGGGAGAGAACGAAACAGAAAAAGAAAAAAGACCGACATCACATGAAAAAAGCACAAAACATACAGGGAGCAAACAGAGATGCGTCCGTGTCACTCGGACGTGCGCACAGACCCATTGACTTTCAATGGGTCCGTGCTGCGTGTTGCGTGCAGAAAACGGACATGCTTCCGTGCAAAACGCACACAGGTACGGATCACGGACAAACGGACATGCATCAAAAACGCACGTGGAGCTTTTATCATACAATAACATTGGTGCACGTTTGGCCATGTCTCCAGTATACACGGAAACGGACCAAACACGCACGTGTTTCACGGATGTGTGTTTCAGGCCTTAGGGAGAGTCGAGGAGTCTTGATCCGCTTAGGTTGTATGAGTTTTCATACTTGTGCAGCCAGTGAAGCAGTACTCAGAATTTGTGGACGAGTCCTGGACTCCTGGCATTATTTAAACAGTTTTTATATGTAAATTATACACCAAATGTTAGTAAACTATTTGTAACTCTGAGGCAGACACTGACAGTGAAGGAAGCCTGTTAAGGACTTGTTTTTGGCTATCTCCATCGTCAGACTCCACCTGTGTAAACACACAATCACATTTACATGTCTATTTATGTTAAGTACAATATACTAAAATAAGTACATGCTAATACATTATACAACCTATTTACATATTACATACTGATATATAGTATAATCATTCACACAAGCATATATAAATTAGTACATGTGTAGACATCTAAAATGTGATGCACTAGTTCAGATGTTTTCATTTGATCATTCATTCATAATTGTAACAGCCATAACTTTTTTATTTTTGTGTAAGCCCTACATTTTATGAGTGAGATGAACACCATTATTTAGTGCTATAGGAAAAGTGTTGGCACCTTTGAAATTGTTCCTCAAAATGAAGTATTTATTCTAGAAAATTATTATGTTTTTATGTTTTGTTATACACTTGTTTATTTCCTTTGTGTGTATTGGAACAACACAAAAAAAAAAAACAGATAAAAAAGGCAAATAGGACATAATTTCACACAATACCCCAAAAGGGGCAAAGCGGCAGGAAAAATTGTTCCCACCTTTCCAAAATTGTGAGTAAACAAGTTTGTTTCAAGCATGTGATGCTTGCACAAACTCACCACTGGCAAGTAACAGGTATGGGCAATATGAAAATCACATCTGAAACCAAATAAAAATGGAAGAAGTTGACTCGGTCTTTGCAATGTGTGTCTGTGTGTGCCACATTAAGCATGGAGAACAGAAAGAGAAGAGAACTGTCTGACCACTTCAGAACCAAAATTCTTGAAAATTATCAAAAATGTGAAAAAGTATATACAATTGGATGTATTTAAAAAAAAAATATTTAATACTTCCTCCACAGCCAACATCTCTTGGGCTGGGGAGTATAATAAAGTATAAAGACATTACAGCTTGGGATTGCAAATTATTATTTCTACGAGGTAAAATATTTTTTAAAAACAGGCAGGGAACTGCTTTACCTCAAAAAAGAATTAGATACGATCCCATTCTGTGCCATCTCTATGCTATCCTTTACGTCCTACCCTGCCCAAGAGTGGTGGTATAATCAAACCATGTCTCTGTACAATCAGACAAGGCCATTACACAGTACATAGCAGGGACACATATATAAGATTATCTCAGAACAGGAAAATTTTTGTAATCTATTGATTAAAATCATCTTTGAAATTAACCGTGTTAGTTGGAAAACACCTTTAAAGGGATCCTGTCAGGTAATTTATGTGTTCTAACCTAGTAGCAGTGTGATGTGTGTGCTAGTAACCCCTTCCTACCCATCCCTGTGTTATAATAATGTGTAATGTGAATGTATAAAAATGTGTTTTATTCCTTATGTGTTCTGTATGTAAATGTGCAGGGTCTCTAGCCCTATGGGCGTCACATCGCCCTGTGGGCATTCGCATGTTTTCCATGGTATCACGCCCTGTGGGTATAATACCATGGATAAACATCAGCGACGTGCCATTTCAGATCCCGCGTATGCGCACTTACCATTCCTGCAGCCTTGTTATCCAGGTGCTTGCTTCTCATCTGCAGACGCATTCTGCGCATGACTGGAACTACAGGAGTCTTCTGAGCATGCGCAGAACACATCTGAAGACGAGAAGCAAGCAAGGCTGCGGGAATGGTAAGTGCGCATGCACGGGATCTGAAGTAGCAACAGTCACGTCACTGATGTAAATCCGTGGTATCACACCCACAGGGGCGTGATACCATGGAAAACATGCAAACACCCACAGGGCGATGCGACACCCATGGGGCTAGAGACCCTGCACATTTACATACAGAACACATAAGTAATAAAACACATTTTTATACATTCACATTACACATTATTACAACACAGGGATGGGTAAGAAGGGGTTACTAGCACACACATCACACTGCTACTAGATTAGAACACATAACTTACCTGACAGGTTCCCTTTAACAAAAAATTGAGGAAATTCGAAAAGCATTAAGATTTTTTTCCTAAATCTGTTGATCATGAAAGCTTTATGCATTATGTGAAAACTATTATATTCTATTATATTCTTATACACAGAAATTTCAAGAAACAAGTGACCGCTGGTAAGAAATGACGATCAAGAGTGACATGTATACAATGCTCAATATAGAACAATGTCAATCTTCAATGTATTCTGATGCATTCAGTAGCAATTTTAAAATAGGAATTACTTATCAGAAATTACATATCCATTTCATATGTATGAAACTGGATATGTATGTAATTCATGGTGACTGGAAAAACTGTCAGGCTAGAAGCAATTCATGACATCCCAAAATGGCCTTGGGACAATTTCCATGTCAAATGTGATGTTCAGAGACTGTATATCAGAGTAAAATATACTATATATCCACTCTACACCATGATATACCAACTCACTGAAAGGAATAAAAAACTGATTTGCATTAGGAAAATGACACCAAAATTATGCTTTGCAAAGTGTCATTGTTAAAGGGCAGGATAGGTTAGGAGAATAAGAGTATAATGGGTTAGGGAACAGAAAACAGATGGTAAAGAGAGGAAACGATGAACAGTTGCCATAGAAAACCCAAGGACACCATAGGATTTCTCACTTTTCAACAAATGCAATATAATATTTAATATATCTTGATACTTCATTATGATTTTTATTACCACACTTTGCTGTGATTAGTGACTTCCCTGTACCTATAATTGTTCCACAATTGCAACAGAAATTCAGAAATATCTTCCTTGCTTTAATGACGGTGTAAGGGGTATGTGCACACGTTGAGTATTTACAACATACTTTTCTGCACCAAAGCCAGAGTGCTGGCCCCAAAAAATATGCTGTATGAAATACAGACGTTTTTGCACATTTTTATATGCGCTTGAGCTGTTTTTACCTATTTTTTTTTTTTTTTCATTTAGTTGAATGTGTTATAAATGCTTCAAAAATGCTGAAATAATTGACAGGCTACAGGTTTATTAAAAAAAACAAAACCTTTAATGGTTCAATTCCACAAGGAAAAAAAAACTGCATGAGCAGATAATTTTGGAATTCTCCTTCAAATTCCTGGTTCTGCAAAAATGAATCTTTTTTTACCCTTGAAAAATGCGCAGAAAAAACATACAGAAAAAAGGAAATGAGAGTAAGCACTAAGAATAATGGACACACAGACAGGGAAGGAAGCCCCGCTCAATCATTTATGCTTTTTATAATATATACTATGTATATTCATTATATAATACATTATAACTGTATGTAAGCAGTTGTTTTACGACAAATAGCTCATTGAGTCACGATATTTTGGGTAAGATGGTTGGTACAAGAAGAGTTTCCCTTTAGCTACTGGTGTCAGTTAGCTTTATTGGGTTCATGCACGGCAAAATAAGTCTCTCACGGTATGAAATTATAGAATAAACCCTGTCTGGCAAACTAAATAGAAGTGATGACCACTCATAGCGCGACTATGAACCTTGTATCTAGCACTTCAAAACACCTCATCCATACCATTCCTCATGGTGAGGATGACTTTATTAGCTGCTCTGTTACAGTATAAATAGCATGCTTGACCTTCTCTCCATTCAAACAGCACAGAGAACCATTTTCAGGATCACTACAGTTGGACCACAGTGATCAGTAAGTTATCCCTTATCTAATTAATAGGGAATAACTAACTACTTTAACACCACAAAGGAATACTTTACGGAAAGCTAATGTTCTTACAAGCAATGCTGGTCATAGAACGAAAAAAAGTAATAGATTTGACAATGCAATTCTGACTAAGAGCATTATTCTAATTTCATAGTTTTCATAGTTTTAAAGTTGAAAGAAGACATAAGTCCATTGTGTTCAACCTATTACCAAACATGTTGATTGTGAGAAAGCCTAAAACCAGGGGTGGGATTCAGCCGGTTCTGTCCGGTTCGGGCGAACCGGTTCTTAAAATAGCAGCCGGTTCCCCGAACCGGCAAGAAACGGCTCCAGCGATCCGGTTCCCTGTATTCACTTGTGTTAGTGTCTTTAAGACACTAGCACAAATGAATCTCCATACACACCGCACTTCCAGGTACAGTGGAGCCTGTCTGCTCCCTGACCCGGCGTGCAGCGATGCGCTGACGCTGCAGAGGTCATGGCAGTGTGAGGAGATAGCTCCTCCTACTGCCGTCTGTCAGTGTGCATGGAGAGTGGAGGACGGAAGACAGGAGAGGCTGCCGGTGCTTGGAGCAGGTAAGCGCTCAGTGAGCCGAAGATGCAGGGAGAGGGGCCGCATAAGATGGCAGCTATATGGGGAGAGGAGCCACATAAAGATGGGAGCTATATGGGGAGAGGAGGCCGCATAAAGATGGGACCTATATGGGGAGAGGAGGCCACATAAGATGGCAGCTATAAGGGGAGAGGAGGCTGCATAGATGGAAGCTATATGGGGAGAGGAGGTCACATAAGATGGGAGCTATATGGGGAGAGGAGGCTGCATAGATGGGTGCTATATGGGGAGAGGAGGCTGCATAGATGGGAGCTATATGGGGAGAGGAGGCCACATAAGATGGGAGCTATATGGGGAGAGGAGGCTGCATAGATGGGAGCTATATGGGGAGAGGAGGCTGCATAGATGGGAGCTATATGGGGAGAGGAGGCTGCATAGATGGGAGCTATATGGGGAGAGGAGGCCACATAAGATAGGACCTATATGGGGAGAGGAGGCTGCATAGATGGGAGCTATATGGGGAGAGGAGGCTGCATAGATGGGAGCTATATGGGGAGAGGAGGCCACATAGATGGGAGCTATATGGGGAGAGGAGGCCACATAAGATGGGAGCTATATGGGAAAACAAACCATGATGGGATCTGCAGGGGAAAGATACCATAATGGGTTGGGATCTATAGAGGGAAAGAGGCCATAATGGGATGGGATCTGCAGGGGGGGGAGAGACCACATGGGATGGGATCTGCAGGGGAAAGAGACCACATGGGATGAGATCTGTGTGGGGAAGGTCATCTGTTCCAATTTTAGCAGGGCTCCTTTAGTAATCATTTTTAAAAATTGTAGAAAAACCGTTTAATACAATATCGCTGACAGTGACTGGAACAACTGGTGCTGGACAGGAGAGTGAAGGTATAGGAGGGGAAGAAGGGGAAAGAGATTTTACTTTAAATTACTTGTATTTTTTGGTTGAGGAAAGTGCGTGTAAATGGGTGTGGCTAACAAAATGGGTGTGGTTACTGAATGGGTGTGGTTTTCAACTGGGCGTTATTTACAGAGAACCTGTTGTTAAAAATTTGAATCCCACCCCTGCCTAAAACCTCATGAGGCAGATTGCCCAACATTAGGAAAAAAAATATTTCTATACTCCACATATGGCAATTCAAGTTTTTCCCAGGATCACATATGTATGAACATACCATCACAGAATACAGTATCTATGACCTGTAATATTATGTTTTTCAAGACAGGCACCTAGACCCTCCTTGTACTTTTTTAATGTATAACGCATTTTATCATTGAGTGGGAGAACATTTTATAATCTCACTCCTCAAACTGTAAAGAATTGCCATCTGTCATGTTGATTAAACCTACTTTCCTCTACAGAATGACCCCTGAGCAGCGTTGAAGGTCTAGGTCCAAAAGATCATTAGAAAGATCTCTGTAATGTCTGTTCCTATATTTGTACATTCTAATAACATCACCCCTAAGCCTTCATTTTTCTAAAGTGAATAATTCTTAGTTTGATAACCTGTCTTGGTATTGTATGCAACACATTCTCGTAACCTTGGCTGCTCTTCTGTGCACCTGGTCTAGCTCAGTTATGTCTTTTTTATACACTAAAGGGGGCTTTATACGCTACAATATCATTAATGTTTGGTCGCCGGGGTCAAGTTGTTAGTGACACACATCCAGCGTCATTAACGATATCGCAGCGTGTGACACTGACCAGCGACCTTAGGCGACCTCAAAAATGGTGAAAATCGTTCACCATGGAGAGGTCGTCCCAAAGTAAAAAATCAGTAAGGGTTGTTTAGCGTTGTGGTTCAACGCTCATGCGGCAGCACACATCGCTGTGTGTGACACCGCAGGAGCGAGGAATGTCTCCTTACCTGCCGCCGGCCACAATGAGGAAGGAAGGAGGTGGGCGGGATGTTACGTCCTGCTCATCTCCGCCCCTCTGCATTAATTGGCCGGCCGCTGTGTGATGTTGCGGTGATGTCGCTGTGATGCCGAACGTCCCTCCCCCTTGAAGGAGGGATTGTTCAGCAGTCACAGCGACGCCGCCGACCAGGTAAGTATGTGTGACGCTGCGTAGCGATAATGTTCGCTAGGGCAGCGATCACAAACAATCGCATGCGCGACGGGGGCGGGTACTTACACGCTCAATATCGCTAGCAATTGCTAGCGATATCGCTAACGTGTAAAGCCCCCTTAAGTGTGGCCGCACTACTAACCTGTATAGAGGCAAAACTATGTTCTTTTCATGAGGATCTATGCATATTCTAATACATCACATTATTTTATTTGCCTAGTTACTAAAGTCAAGATTGCTGTCCACCCATACACCCAAGTATTTTTCAGTAACAATTTTACCCAGTATTTTAACATTCAGTACACTATTTTACCTTTTATATCCTCAGCCCTACCTCACACTTATCTACCTTAAACATCAATTTCCATATCTAAGCCTACAGCTTACATATAGTGAATATTATTATGCTTTGCTTATACAGTGCCATCATATTATGCAGCACTATACATCATCACTGTGCCCACAATCTACATTCCCTATCAGTTTTTGGAGTGGGAAGAAACAAGGGTACCAAGAGGAAACCCACACAAACACGTAGAGTGCATACAAACTCCTTGCAGAAATTGTCCTTGGCGTGATTTGAACTCAGGACCACAGTGTTGCAACGCAACAGTGCTAATCACTGTGCCACAATGCTGCAAGTTATAAAAACGTCTACACACCTCTGTTAACCCCTTCACGACTGAGGACGTACTGGTACGTCCTAAATCATGAAGGGGTGATCACAGCTGGCTGCTGCTGTGAGCCAGCCACAATCTCCGCACATGTCTACTGATTTGAACAGCTGACATATGTGCCTCAAAGGCGCAGGTGGATCCATGATCCACCCGCGGTTGTTAACCCCCTAGATCAGGCTGTCAAAATGTGACAATGTAATTTAAATGCTCAGAGCGGGTAACGCGCACTTACCCGCTGCCATCGGAAGCCCCATGACATGATGATGGGGAGCCAATGGTTGCCATGGTAACACACGGTCATGTGATGACTTCTGTTGCTATCATAATTCACTTCCTGTTACAAACAGCAGAGTGTTGCCTGTAACAGAAGACGAGCATTTCTCCTCTTCTGAGCTATGCACCCCTGATCAAGAGAAATGAATGAGCGATTAGACTGCTCATCCTTATAGCCCCCTGAGGGGACTAGTAAAACAAAAAAAAAAAAGTTTTAAAAAATTTAAAAAGAAATAAAAAAAGACCTAAAAGTTCAAATCACCCCCATTCACCCCATTGAAAATTAAAGGGTTAAAAAAATATAAAATATACACACATTTGGTATCGCTGCATTCAGAAATGCCCAATCTATCAAAATAGAAAATCAGTTAATATGATCGGTAAACAGTATAGCAGCAAATAAATTCCAAATGCCAAAATTACATCTTTTGGTCGTCGCAAATTTTATGCAAAATGGAATAACAGGCGATCAAAAAGTAGCATCTGTGCAAAAACTGTACCATTAAAAACATCAGCTTGAAATGCAAAAAATTAGCCATCACTGAGCCCCAGAATCCGACAATTGAGAACGCTATGGGTCGCGGAAAATGTTGCAAAAAGTTACCACTTTTTTGGGAGAAACTTCAGAATTTTTTAAATCCCTTAGATAAAAGTAAACCTATACATGTTTGGTGTCTACAAACTCATACCAACCAAAGGCATCACACTGACACACCAGTTTTACCATATAGTGAACACGGTGAATAAAACATCCCAAAAACAATCATGCAATTGCATTTTTTTTGCAATTTTTACGCACTTGGAATTGTTTTGCCATTTTCCTGTACACAATACGGTTAAACGTATGGCTTCATTTAAAAGTACAACTCGTCCCGCAAAAAACAAGACCGCATATGGCAAGCTTGACGGAAAAATAAAAACGTTTGGGGTTAAAGGGGTTAAAATGTCAGGTTTTTGTCATGTAAAAAACTAATAGAAATAAGAATAAATTCACAACATTTTCTTCTTTAACCCGTTTATCACCCAGCCTGTTTTCACCTTCCTGGCCAGGCCAAATTTTACAATTCTGACCAAGGTCATTTTATTTGTTAATAACTCTGGAATACTTCAACAGATACCAGTGATTCTGAGAATGTTTTAACATGATGTATTGTACTTCATGTTATTGGTAAATTTTGGTCAATATAATTTGCGTGTATTTATGAAAATACCAAAATTTGCAAAAAATGTAAAAAATGTACAATTTTTAAACTTTGAACTTATATTTCCTCAAACCAGATATTTATATCACACAAATATATTAATAAATTACATTTGACACAAGTCTACTTCACATAACAATAAGGAGAAATTATCCAATAGACAGGCCAGGTAAAAAACACGAGTTCACTAGAAGACGGTAGAGACTGACTCATACCTTCTAGTGGGATACGCATGACTAAAGGGTGCTTTACACGCTGCGATATCGGTAACGATATATCGTCGGGGTCACATCGTTAGTGACGCACATTCGGCGCCGTTACCGACATCGCAAAGTGTGACACAAATGAGCGACAATCAACGAGCACAAAATCGTTCAAAAACGGTGATCGTTGAAACGTCGCTCATTTCCTTAATATCGCTGCAGCCACCAGTACGATGTTGTTTGTTGTCCCTGCGGCACCACACATCGCTATATGTGACACCGCAGGAACGACGAACATCTCCTTACCTGCGTCCACTGGCAATGCAGAAGGAAGGAGGTGGGCAGGATGTTATGTCCCGTTCATCTCCGCCCCTCCACTTCTATTGGCCGGTCGCTTAGTGACGCTGCAGTTACATTGCTATAACGCCGAACGCACCTCCCCCTCCTGGTCACAGTGATGTCGCTGACAAGGTATGTGCGAGTGACGCTGCCGTAGCGGTAATGTTCGCTACGGCAGCGATCACCACATATCGTTACAACGACGGGGGCGGGTGCAATTGCTAGCGATGTCGCAGCGTTTAAAGTACCCTTAAGACCCTTTGACGAACTTACCCCAAATTCATCTATCAGGGCCTAACATTGGGAATAGGTTTTAGTCCAATAAGTAATAGTATGGGTCCCTCTAGTGGTAGTTTTACACATCGATCCTAGATGCGACAATAATTTATATATTGCCGTTTTTATATATATATATATATATATATATATATATTTCTTACCCATGTTTGGGTTTGTTATATTTGTTACATGTTCTCCAGGTATATATGGTGCCCATGAGCCACTTCTTTTTAATTATTATTATTAATAAAAGTATAGGTTTTATAATGTATTTTTTTCTGTCTGTGATCACTTACTTTTGGCTCTCGCCGATGATCGCGTGTGCACATCTCCTGTGCCCGTGCAATCGCCATGAAACCCTATTCAACCATGATGTAAACATACATCAAAGGTTGTGAGGGTGTTAATGGCACCCATAGTCTCTACAAATGGATTGAGAAACAAACTGAAGTAATGTTGAGGAGTAAAATATAAATAAAAATATTAAAATTATATGGTTGTTTAAGTTCTAACACCCTCGGGGATGTGGTTGTGTTCAGAATTAGCAAAGTAATTCTGATTTACTTCATTTAAAGTTTCGCTGTTCTAGTAGGATTTTCCTGATATTTTCTTAGTTTAATTTTACAGCAAAAGCCATGATCCATAAACAGCTTTTAACACAGCAAATTGATCTCATTGTGGAATGTTATCATTAAAGGGGTGGTTCACCCATATTTTTTATTTTCTGTATGAGCTCTACTTACCTTTCTAGGCGTCTTCTCCATTGGCTTCTGTTTCCAGTTCTGGCACTGAGCGGCGCTATCCTGCACGCTCAGTGCCGGTCACATGACCCCCTGGAGCTGTGGCCGCCGGCATCCTCTGACGTCCCGGCATTTCCGGGCTCTCAAACAAGACGGGTACGTCACAGGATGCCGGCGCCACTCAGATTGAGTGACAGGGCTGTGGGCGGTGACTACCGCACGTCACAGCTCAGCATCGAGGGGAGGATCCGGAGGACGTTTGTGTGGAGCCGGCGTCCTGCAGATGGTGAGGCTGAGGCACGGGGCGCCAGTGTGTAGTAAAGGGGGGGTCTTCAGCTGAATCCCCCCCTGCACGTAAGTATGTGATCACACTGTCCACCCGCCCGCTCTGCTGCGATGTCAGGAGAGCGGCCGGTGTCGGGCAGTGTGATCATCTGCTCCTCCCAGCAGCAAGACACTGACAGGCATGTCACCGCTGTGCTCTGCCATCTGTCCTGCTGCATGGGACCAACTGTCTGCACTCTGTCACCTGCACCACAAGTCACAGAGTGGAGACAGTTGGTGACAGAGCACCTCTGCCCCACCCCTGTTCTTTCCCCACTCTCTTCTCTCCCCCCACTCTTCTCCCCCTCCCCTCTTCCCCCTCTTCTCTGCCCCCCTCTTATCCCTCTCTCCTCTCCCCTCTCTCTCTTCCCCCCTCGCTCTCTTTTCCTCCCCCCTGCGCTCTCTTTTCCTCCCCCCTGCGCTCTCTTTTCCTCCCCCCTGCGCTCTCTTTACCTCCCCCTGCGCTCTCTTTTCCTCCCCCCTGCGCTCTTTTCCTCCCCCCGCGCTCTCTTTTCCTCCCCCCGCGCTCTTTTCCTCCCCCCTTGCTCTCTTTTCCTCCCCCCTCGCTCTCTTTTCCTCCCCCCTCGCTCTCTTCTCCCCCCCTCGCTCTCTTCTCCCCCCCTCGCTCTGTTCTCCCCCGCTCGCTCTCTTTCCCCCCGCTCGCTCTCTTTTCCTCCCCCCTCGCTCTCTTTTCCTCCCCCCCTTGCTCTTTTCCTCCCCCCTCGCTCTCTTTTCCTCCCCCCTCGCTCTCTTTTCCTCCCCCCTCGCTCTTTTCCTCCCCCCTCGCTCTCTTTTCCTCCCTCCTCGCTCTCTTTTCCTCCCCCCTCACTCTCTTTTCCTCCCCCCTCGCTCTCTTCTCCCCCCCTCGCTCTGTTCTCCCCCCCGCTCGCTCTCTTTCCCCCCCCCCGCTCGCTCTCTTTCCCCCCCCGCTCGCTTTCTTTTCCTCCCCCCCACTTGCTCTCTCTCTTTTCCCTCGCTCTCTCCTGGCATGGTCAGTACAGAAATCTCTCCATCGTGGAGGGGTGAGAGGGAGTAATAAACATGGAGTCCCTACTGTGTCTGTGTATTTATTTCTAATAAAGTATTTTTCTCTGTGTGGCCTTTTTTTTTTAAACCCTTTATTGGAGATTCTTAATGGCCAGGTCAACCTTGGCCTGACATTAAGAATCTCGGGCTTTATACCAGCGGGTAAAACATAGCTGGTATTAACCCCTTATTACCCAGCGTGCCACCTGCCACCAGGGCCACTGGAAGAGTTGGATACAGCGCCAGAAGATGGCGCTTCTATGAAAGCGCCATTTTCTGGGGCGGCTGTGGACTGCAATTCGCAGCGGGGGGCCCAGAAAGTTTGGGCACCCTTCACTGCGGATTCCAATCCCCAGCTGCCTAGTTGTACCTGGCTGGACTCAAAAATTCGGCGAAGCCCATGTCATTTTTTTTTTTAATTATTTCATGAAATTCATGAAATAAAAAAAAAAAAAAGGGCTTCTCTATATTTTTGGTTCCCAGCCGGGTACAACTAGGCAGCTGGGGGTTGGGGGCAGCCCGTAGCTGCCTGCTGTACCTGGCTAGCATACAAAAATATGGCGAAGCCCACGTCATTTTCTTAAAAACGTTTTCAGGGAAAAACCTTTATAAAAAAAAAAATGCTTTTCTGCATTTCTATTGCCAGTGAAAGTAACACCAAGCAGCGGGGGCTAGCAGCCAGTAGCTGCTTTGGTTACCCTTAGCAACAGAAAATGCAGCGGGCGCCCACAAACAATATGATTTTTTTGTTTTTTTATTTTTAATGAATTTTTTTTAAAAAAAAATCGGCATGGGCTTCGCCCATCGAGCACCAGAGCATTTTACTGCTCAATTCATCCCAAGTAATCAGATGACTCCAGTGTCGGCCGATTACTTGTTCTGTGTCCCCATGCATCCATCGCAGCGTGTACGGGCTGTGAGGTCAGCGGAGTGGAGACAGTGACATGCTCTGCTCTGACACATAGTGTGCTGCATGTCACTATCTTTCTCCACTCTGGCAATTGTAGTGCAGGTGACCGGATGCTACATGTCACTAACTGTCTCCACTATGGGACTTGTTGTGCAGGTGAGAGTGTATACAGTTAGTACTATGCAGCAGAAATCACAGAGTGGGGCAGTTAGTGACATGTATCATCCGGTCACCTGCACAACAAGTCCCAGAGTGGATACAGTGACATGCAGCACACTATGTGTCAGAGCAGAGCATGTCACCAACTTGCTCTGCTCTGTCACCTGCGGTGCTGCATGTCACGTTTTTGCCGCGATTTGGTGCCTTTTTTGCTGCGTTTTTGCTCACTGCGTTTTTAATCAGTGCACAATGCCATTAAAGATTGTTGATGAAAAAAATAAAAAAGGTCTGATGTCATTTCCTTATTCAAAATGTTCATTGTATGCAGGAGAGTAGACAGCAGCTGCAGAACTACAAGGCTCAGCATCCTCCATAAAGGACTGTATGCAGTTTTTTACCCAAAAAGAAAAAAAAAATGACGTGGGCTTCGCCATATTTTTGTATGCTAGCCGGGTACAGCAGGCAGGTACGGGCTGCCCCCAACCCCCAGCTGCCTAGTTGTACCCGGCTGGGAACCAAAAATATAGAGAAGCCCTTTTTTTTTTTAATTATTTCATGAATTTCGTGAAATAATTTTAAAAAAAAATGACGTGAGCTTCGCCTAATTTTGGTGTCCAGCTGGGTACAACTAGGCAGCTGGGGATTGGAATCCACAGTGAAGGGTGCCCAAGCTTTCTGGGCACCCCCACTGCGAATTGCAGTCCGCAGCTACCCCAGAAAATGGCGCTTTCATAGAAGCGCCATCTTCTGGCGCTGTATCCAACTCTTCCAGCTGCCCTGATGCCGGGTGGCTAGCCGGGTAATAATGGAGTTAGGGCTAGCTGTATATTATCAGCTAGCCATAAGCCCGAAATTCATGGTGTCACGCCAATATTAGACATGGCCACCATGAATTTCTAGTAATGATAAAAAAAACAAAAAAACACAACACACAGAAAAATATTTTTATTAGAAATAAAACACAACACAATTAGTGACTCCATCTTTATTGAAATAAACCCCCCTCCGCAGTAATCCTGGGTTAGGGTCCCGCGCCGTCCAATCCGGATCCAATATCATCTGATCGGTTTGCTGGAAGGCAAAGCGATCAGATGATGTGTCAGGTTAAACTACGTGAATCACATCACACATCAGCTGATTGTATAAAAGCCGATTATACAATCAGCAGATGCATCAGTGCAAAAAAAAAAATAAATAAATAAATACTCACGTCTGTGCTGATTACCGGCAGCTCCTGCAGGGGAGTCTGATCCTGGCCCATCACTGCAGGAGCTGCCGGTAATCAGCTGATGAAGTCCCCTGACGGCAGGATCAGCTGATAGCCGGCCGGGCGCGAAAAAGCCGGCGAGACTACGATCAGCTGATGCGTCAGGTGACTGCATCAGGTGATCCACGGCCAGGTCCTGCAAGCTTCGTACGTGCACCGGGGAGACTGCACACAGCCAGAGCGGCGGGACCGAGACAGGGGCTGGAAGCAGGCATGGCACCGGGACCCTGCAGACAGGTGAGTATGACATACACACACACATACACACTCACTCACACACTGTATATATACACACACACACTGTATATACGCACACACACACACACTGTATATACGCCACACACACTTTCTTCCCCTGGCTGTGTAGAGCTGCTGCTGTCTCTGTGTAATTGATCTCAGTGCACATCCACTGGGAAGAGGCAGGGAGGAGGGTTTGGGTGGGAGCAGAGTGGGTGTATTAGACACAATGGGTGTGTTAGATAAGCTAGACACCGCCCTAGAGCCACAAAGAATTCTGGGACTTGTAGGAACTGAACACAGGAAGTCAGAGGAGAGATTAACCCCATCAGAGCTGGAGCCAGCAATGAAGATGTGCTGCTAGTGCACAATGAAAGGTAATTTTGCTGAAAAAACATAATAGATGTGTTGAGGGGCACATATTAGCAAGATTTATCAGAAAAAAAAAAATCAGTTTTGGTAACTGGACAACTTCTTTAAGTAGGATACAAATAAGTTCCAAGGCACAGGGACGTTGCTTAGCCTAAATCTAGACATCCCTCAAAAACTGATGAAAAGACAAGAAGAAAATTGGTCCTAGAGACTGCCAAGAGACCTACCGGAATATTGAAGGACCTGCAGGTATTTCTGGCAAGTACTGGTTGTGTACTGCATGTGACAGCAATGTCTCATATTTTTCATATGTCTGGCCCGTGGGGTAAAGTGGAAAATTGGAAGCCTTTTCTTACAAAGAAAAACATTCAAGCCTGGCTATGTTTTGCCAAAACCTGCATCAAATCTGCCAAAAACATGTGGGACAATGCATTATCGTCTGATAAGACCAAGGTTGCACTTTTTGGCCATATTTCCAAAAATGTATGCTTGACACAAAGCCAACAATATGAATAATAAAAAAGTTAAATTAATGAACAGTTCCAAATATCAGTCAATTTTGTATCAAAATTTTCACCCACAGCGACGTCGTTAGGGAGGTAAGTACGTGTGACGGGGGTTTAACGACTTTGTGCGACACAGGCAATTAATTGCCCGTGACGCACAAGCGACGAGGGTGGGTGCGATTGCTCATGCAATCGCGCGATAAATCGTTGCATGTAACGCCGCCTTTACTTTGGAAATGATTCACTCTATCTCAATCTTTGCTGTGTTGATTTGTTTTTGTTTTTTACACAATTTATTTTTATCTCTATAATTTTTTAATGTCTTGTCACTATACTCATGCGTTAGTTTGCTAAATGCTTAGTTTTTGTAATTTATTGCGTCTCTCATCTCTATTTAGCCATTTCTAAATTATTTATCTCCATAAGTTAATGTTGTATGCAGGACCTATTTAGGATGCTTATAAAAGTGTCCTTTTATTTCTAAGGCTAATTTCCTATTTTATGGCAGTAACATTATCTCTTAGCTGATGGATAAAAGCATTCCTAAAGTTTTGTATTTTTGTAGCCCCTCTACTTAACATCTTATTAAGGTATAAGTGAAAACTTATAGCTACATGACCACCGCCCTGTACATTTGATATTTTGCCCCCACCCCTGTTGTTGGATTTCGCGATAGTTATGAGAGGTAATTGCCTTTTATTATCAAAAAGTTGTTATTTTTGTTTGTTATGCTTCCCGTAATAATTATATCACCTCATCTATTTACTTTGGGGATAAAATGACTGAAAAACGTGTGGGAAAAAAAAGTTACATAAACCCAGTATGTGAATAAACCCTATGAGAAATTCCTCAGTATTTTAGTATTCTGTCTCCTTCCCCTCATCTCTACCCTTAGGGTGATCTACATTTTCATTTGCCTCACATGTTTATCACACAGGATGGGTTTTAGCGAAAATTTTAAATATACGCAAACGCCTTCTCACTCATTTGTATGCTCATTCCTAAATATATTATAGCCCTGTTAATCAACTGCCTGGTCACAGCTGTCATCCAGCCATATCTTCATTATCCTTGTTATATCTTCATTTTCTTGCATTTTTAATTATGCAAAATGCCTCTTCCAGAGGAAGAGAATGTGAAGTCTAGTGCTACCTATTGGAATTAGCAACCATAAAAATCAATAGCCTTTAGATTGCAGGCAGAGGCCTCCCATCTTACTAAATCAGATCTCTTGCTTTGCACTGACGAGAGGAAAACACCCCAAAACATGTCTGTATTTATACTTTCTGGTTTGGCTCCTATTCTAAGTCATGTGGCAAGGCTTGTTGGAAGATCGATATAGACATTTAAGATTAGTACTACTGATAGGTGGATTAGAATTCTAGTCCTCTTCTTTTCTGAAGTGGTAATTTGCATATTTATTACCCACATGAGCATTATATGGCCTTAAAGCTGTCTAAAAATGGCATGTCAGGCATGGCCCTCTCCACAATGAGAGATATCCCCATTATTTTTAATTCTATTTCGTCAATGTGGAAGAGAGTGCTGACATTATTAATATATGAACCTAATGCATTTTGCTGTATCTATATTCCTTCTCACAATAATAACTGTTCTAACACCACTCCTATCCCACCAGCTCTTTCATTTTCAATGCATAGGTCACTTTCAGTGATACTATTGTGTACATGATCTAAACTATAAGTGCTCTTTTCCATAGGGTCAGTGGAATCTCAGGGTTGAAAGTTGCTCACTTAGATCCATTTTCTGGGCTTCCAAATGCTGAACATATATACATCTTTCACAGCAATAGGAAACCCACAACTGTCTATTCAAGAATTACATATATGGCGCCCCTGAGTGTCAGGTGCCACAGGGTACTGCATCTAACCCCTGATTACTGGAAGACCAGTGTCAGTAAAATAACACACACACAAATCCACGCCATTTTTCCCTAGACTGGGGTGACAGGCTAGAGACGGAACTGATGGATGGTCACCTATTGGTCAGGACTCATCCAATCCACTAGTCAGAAACCTGGAAGGAGGAGGGGCTAGTCAGTGGAGTGATGGGAGACGAACATCTTGTCAGAGAGAAGTTGGTTAGATGTTCAGTCAGTGAGATGTTAAGTCAGAAGTCAGTACACAGACGGAGAATGTAAAGTGACTAATTGAATAAAAGGAGTACAGTTGCCACTGAGAGTACAGTGCGAGTACTCACTGGATAGTGCACCGGCGGGGTGCAGAGCCCTAATTCAGGAAGACGCTTCAGGCTCACCTGATAACAATATGCCTGAGATTGTTGATGTCTGAGGGGACCATCAAGGACTTTACCGACGTTTGTGTCCGGGGCACAGCAGCAAAGAGGGAATCTGGGAACGGGGACAGAGGTCTAACCCAAGAGAGGTACAAGCTGCCTGCCATACGGGCCAGGACTGTGACAACCGGAGGGGACCCCAAAACACTCCAGGCCTCAGGGACCCACCAACTACAAAAGGGTGCATGGAAGTAAAGCTCACCAGGTCACTATACCGGCATTGGAACAAAGGGAATACCGGATTGGGAAACACCAGCACCAGACAGGTTGCAGCTACTCCAAACCAGTGAGTAAAGCACAAGTTAAACCGCAGCCCCTGTGTTGTCTGAATTCTTCCTACACCTCTGCATCAATATACTATATCCACCATCATCCTCCCGTGATACGTCCCAGTGAATACAAGGCCCGGGACCGAGTACCCCAAAGCCATGGGGTGCGTCACATACATGAGATAAGATGTACACTGAATGGCACTGTCAATAATGGAGCACATTTTATAATTGTTATTGCACAAAGACATCAAAATATACAAATCAATTCAATCATGGCATTAATCCAAGTCAAACCATTCTAAAGTTCCTGATTCCAAATTCACTGAAGTTCAAGTCACACACTTAAGACAAAACACACTTAGAATACAACACTCAAGCTTTCTCACTTGGTTTTTCCAGCTGATTTTAAAGATAATTGTTCATCCTTACAGTCTGGAACTTACTGCAATGTTAGTTTATCTAATAGAGAAAGTCTTTTAACACAAAATGATAAGCCAAGCAAGAGTGCTCAGTGAACCTTTTAGAGTGGTCAAACAGTTCAGTGCACCTAACAACTACTTGTTTTCAATCTGTCTCCTCCCCGTTTTCCTAGATTTACAAATCTCAGAGGAGGATAAAGAAAGAGATAAAAAAAAAGTAGATGTAATTTGTTGCACTAAAATGCTTGGTTATGTAAATGATGTACGGAAAACCTGTACTTGATGTAAACAATCTTTTTTGCTCATAGACACTTTTAGGATGTATTATTGTGACAGTAAAAATGTGGTTTTAAATCCATCCATATACATTAGTATCATGAAAGTGTTGGGGTAACTGAATCAGGGACCTCTAAACAGGCTCTCAGACTAGGGACTTTGTGCTGTCCCTTATCCCAGAGGTAGGCTTGATGGTAGCCAGGTCTGGACCGCCAGCTTGACCTAACTCCTGTCCAAACCCTGATCTAATACCCCCTGTCCCCCACCCCACAAATACCACAGACAGAGGAAGAACCAAAACACATGTACCCCGGACTGGAAATCAATGAAATCAAAACAGCCAATGCCCAAGTCAGGTTAAGCAACTAAGAGACCTCAGGTTGTTTGTCAGGCTCTGTGGTGTGAATAGAGTCTGATGCCACCATGATACCCAGCGAGTACATGACAATTAGATACTGAACGAAAAGTACTGACCCAGCTATCTTTTCTGGGTTGCTTGGACAATTTCATATCCCTGAAAGTATTGCCTGTTAAAGATTAAATGGATTCTCTGTTAATGGGTCTATGGTAGTGATGCTTTGTCTACAACAGGTGCCCACCTCAGCCAATCACTGGTGGCCAATGATGTCAGTCATGTATTGTAGGTATGAGATCATCCCTGCAGCCCCTTAAACAAAGAACTACATGAATCGGTGGAGAGCCAGCTGCTGTAATGCTTGTATTGTTATTTTTAAATGGAACCCTTCACTCAATAATGGAACCCTTCATTCAAAAATGGAACCTTTTACTCGATTCATATAGTATGAATCGCAGGTAACATGAGTCAGAGCATGGCCTAATGATTGTAGCCAAGTATGTTTTTGTTTTGAACGCTCTGAGAATAGTCCGGCACCACTCTCGGAAGACTTTTTCCCACACCACTCAAGGTGATAGACAGGCTTCTCTGATGTAAGACATATGAATCATCAGGAGAGGTACCTGACTTGTCTCCTCTATGCCTGTTGTTGGCTCTTCAAACTATGTTTCCTCTGAAGTGTCGGACTGTTTTAGAGAAAAATATAAGTGCCTGTAATTATTTAGCCAGGCTCTAATTGAGTATGAAGATTGTTTGGACAGCATAGATCTGATGACAGGTTTCCTTTAAACATGGTCTATCGTTATTAAAAGTCTTTTCACAGACATCACCATTTAATATTTTAAAAAATACTTATCCAAATAATTTTTAAAAATCTTTTTCTAGAAAATAAGAAAAGCCATATAAATACTTCATCTCTTCTATACAGATATCTCAACTGTCAAAAATTGTTTTGAAAAAAAAGTTGTACAGAACTGCAAAAGTCAAAGTAAAATCTGCCTGACTACATCTTTCTCTCACTGAAGGGTTCAGGTCAGCCGGGGAAAAAAAACAGAAGCAACATGACACAAAGAAATACGAACTGAACTTCATCCAGAATATCTAAACAACAAACTTGATAAGCTTTATGCGGTAACTGCAAAGTGCATTAGTCTAATGGAGACGAAATGGAAGCATCTGCCCAAAACCACAAATGAACCTTCTGAAGCAAAACAAAGAAACATTTTAAGAAAACAATCACTTATTATTAGAATTTTAGTGATGACTATCAATGGATGCAAAAATCCACTTGGTCAAAGTAACAATTTGAAAATTAAAGGGGTTGTCCTCCTTAAGGAACTTTTTTATTTTACATTAATGCATGTATTGAGGGCTAAAAATCATTTTTAGTTTAACTTAAAATTATGCCCCATTAGGCTTCTACAACCTCTTTGTTTCTCTGCACGTTCAACTTAGATGTTGTCAGCAGTCATGAATCAGCTTGGTGGAGCTCCGAAATAGATAAAAAGAAGAGGTATAAATTATCATGTGACGGATTTTTAGTTAACTCATGTTGTATCCAAGTAATGAGCAATGCAACAAAGAGACTACAGAAGGCAATTGGTGCAAAACTTTTAATGAAACCTAATTGCAAAAATGATTTCTAGCCCAAAATACATGGATGTCAGTAAAAAAACAAAACATTCAGGATAAAATTTGATCTTTCACAGGAATCTGTCTCCAAGTTTTTGCTATCCCATCTGAGAGCGCCATGATGAAAGGGCAGAGACCCTGATTCCAGGGTCACTTACTGTGCTGCTTGCTGTCCTTTTATATACCGTATTTTTCATTTTATAAGACATACCGGATTATAAGACGCACCCCAAATTTAGAGGGAAAAAAGGTAAAAAAAATATATGAGGTCTGATTTAAAATCCAGTGGTGTCTTACCACTGTTTTGGTGCTGCAGGCTCTGCTCTGTCCTGGCTCTGCTCTGTGCGGCTCTGCTCTGTCCTGGCTCTGCTCTGTGCAGCTCTGCTCTGTCCTGGCTCTGCTCTGTGCTGGCTCTGCTCTGTGCTGTGGGCGGGGAAGGCTTCAAAGAAATGGCGCCCAGAGGCAGCGTGAGTGCAGATGGTGGTCTTGAGCCGAGAGCTCCATCTGCGCTAGCGCAGACTCTGGGCGCCATTATTTGGAGTCCTCGCCACCGACATCGTCAGAATGACTCGTATCTTGGCGGCCGCCTCACACAGCAGCTGCACCGGCCACCTCACACAGTAGCTGCGCCGGCCACCTCACACAGGAGCTGCGCCGGCCGCCGCACACAGCAACTGCGCCGGCCACCTCACACAGCAGCTGCACCGGCCGCCTCACACAGTAGCTGCGCCGGCCACCTCACACAGGAGCTGCGCCAGCCGCCGCACACAGGAGCTGCGCTGGCCGCCGCACACAGCAACTGCGCCGGCCACCTCACACAGCAGCTGCGCCGGACGCCTCATGCAGGAGCTGCGCCGGCCTCCACACACAGCAGCTGCACCGGACGTCGCATGCACCAGCTGCACCGGACGCCGTACAGTGCCACGCCCTCCTGTGACTCCTCTCCATCACCCCCGGTAAGCTACATTCGGATTTTAAGACACACTCCTCATTTTCCTCCCAAATTATTGGGAGGAAAAGTGCGTGTTATAATACGAAAAATACGGTAATTAATGGATGAGCTACTGCATATCTAACAGTTCTCTGAATGTTGAGCTCCGTATAACCCCACCCACACCAATTATTGACAGCTTACTGCCTATGTATAGTGTAAACAGAAAGCTGCCAATCAGTGGTGAAGGCAGAGTTACATAGAGCTCATGAATATGCTTGAATATCTGGTAGTAGGTTTACTAATCCAATAGTGATAATCTTTTTCAGATAAAACATTGCTTTTATCAAGACTGCACTAAGCTGATCAGTAAATAAAACACCACTGGAATCAGGGTCTCTGCCCCTACATTATGCTGCTCTCAGATTAGGTGGCAAAAACCTGGCGACAGATTCATTTTAACAAACATACAATCAAATGTTTAAAACAACATTTGCAAGGATATATTCCTATACCAAAATAAGGATTCCAGCAATGCTTTCATGTTTACTCATGTCAGAATACACACAATGGAAATAGCTTCTGTAAGGATTTAAAAATACTAAAGTATAACCTATATAAATGTCAGAAATGCACCAGCAGAAACAGTGAACCTTAATACCATAATGGCAGTTTTTCTTTGCAAACCACAGTTTCTGCATGACTATTGGTATAGTACAAGCCCAATATAAAGTTTCATCTATCTTTGTGCCTTTTTTAATTTGCTTCTGCCCCTATACAAAGCTGAATGAGCAGTCCTATCCTCATCTGTGAAAATGACATTTGCTTCTTCTTAATGCTGCAGGCCCCTGCCTCTGCTGTCCTGTGTGCTTCCTCATCAAGTTACATATACAGTGCTGGCCAAAAGTATTGGCACCCCTGCAATTCTGTCAGATAATACTCAGTTTCTTCTTGAAAATGATTGCAATCACAAATTCTTTGGTATTATTATCTTCATTTAATTTGTCTTCAATGAAAAAAAAAAAAAAAATTGTCATAAAGCCAAATTGGATATAATTCCACACCAAACATAAAAATGGGGGTGGTCAAAAGTATTGGCACTGTTTGAAAAATCATGTGATGCTTCTCTAATTTGTGTAATTAACAGCACCTGTAACTTACCTGTGGCACCTAACAGGTGTTGGAAATAACTAAATCATACTTGCAGCCAGTTGACATGGATTAAAGTTGACTCAACCTCTGTCCTGTGTCCTTGTGTGTACCACATTGAACATGGAGAAAAGAAAGAAGACCAAAGAACTGTGAGGACTTGAGATTCCAAATTGTGAGGAAGCATGAGCAATCTCAAGGCTACAAGTCCATTTCCAAAGACCTGAAAGTTCCTGTGTCTATGGTGCGCAGTGTCATCAAGAAGTCTAAAGCCCATGGCACTGTGGCTAACCTCCCTAGATGTGGAAGGAAAAGAAAAATTGACGAGAGATTTCAATGCAAGATTGTGCGGATGGTGGATAAAGAACCTCGACTAACATCTAAACAAGTTCAAGCTGCCCTGCAGTCCGAGGGGACAACAGTGTCAACCCGTACTATCCGTCGGTGTTTGAATGAAAAGGGACTGTATGTTTGGATACCCTGAGACATAAAAAAGCCAGGCTGGAGTTTGCCAAAACTTACCTGAGAAAGCCTAAAACGTTTTGGAAGAATGTTCTCTAGTCAGATGAGACAAAAGTAGAGCTTTTTGGGAAAAGCCATCAACATAGAGTTTACAGGGAAAAAAAAAGAGGCATTCAAAGACAAGAACACCGTCCCCACAGTCAAACATGGCAGAGGTTCCCTGATGTTTTGGGGTTGCTTTGCTGCCTCTGGCACTGGACTGCTTGACCGTGTGCATGGCATTATGAAGACTGAAGACTACCAACAAATTTTGCAGCATAATATAGGGCCCGGTGTGAGAAAGCTGGGTCTTCCTCAGAGGTCATGGGTCTTCCAGCAGGACAATGACCCAAAACACACTTCAAAAAGCACTAGAAAATGGTTTGATAGAAAGCACTGGAGACTACTAAAGTGGCCAGCAATGAGTCCAGACCTTAATCCCTTAGAACAACTGTGGAGAGATCTCAAAATGGCAGTTTGGAGAAGGCACCCTTCAAATCTCAGGGACCTGGAGCAGTTTGCCAAAGAAGAATGGTCTAAAATTCCAGCAGAGCATTGTAAGAAACTCATTGATGGTTACCGGAAGCGGTTGTTCGCAGTCATTTTGGCTAAAGGTTTTGCAACCAAGTATTAGGCTAATTAGGCTAAACAATACTTTTGTCTGGCACATTTTTGGAGTTTTGTGTGAAATGATCAATGATTTGATTTTTGTTTCATTCTCTTTTGTGTTTTTTCATTGCAAGCAAAATAAATGAAGATAACAATACCAAAGAATTTGTGATTGCAATAATTTTCAAGAAGAAACTGACTATTATCTGACAGAATTGCAGGGGTGCAAATACTTTTAGCCAGCACTGTAGCTCAACATGAACATTTTTTTATTGAGATGAATGAGGTGACCATTGGTACTAGAGACTGTGACCCACTATTTGACCATATTCAATACTACACTCCTCTACACTGATATTGTGTCATCAAGAAGTAAAAGAGGCAGAAATATGGAAATCACAGGATCAATAGACATTAGTTATTTATATAAATGTAAATCAAAATGTTCTAAACATCTCAATTTATTTGGTATCAAGTATGAGTGCAGAAATACACACATTTATAAGACTAGGCATGCTATCAATTAAGTTATTAATCCTTTTAAGGGAATATGTTTCCACGATATTATACCCCAAATTATTTATGAGTATGTAGCTCTTACAAAGACAAGTCAAGCAACACTTTTACACACACAGTCCGTTCATTCATTTACGGGAAATCAGTGTTTGAACTAATATGAAAATGAGAGAGTAGGTCTGAAGCCTCTGTCACTCCAGCTCTAATCCCCTCCCAGTGCTGCCTACTCTTGCTTGACTGATAACTCCTTTGCCTTAGGCCTGCGACACACATCCGTGCCTCCGGTACGTGTGTGCCTTTTTTTTCACGTACCGGAGACACGGGCCTACGTGGTCCTATGTATTGTTATTGTATTGGACACACGTAAGTATTCAGGAACGGAACATGTGTCCGTTCTGTACTTCCGTGTGTCCGTTTTTTAAAACCGCTGACATGTCCGTGTTGCTCCGGCAGCACGAGTGTCACACGGCCCGCACCCGTACCACACGGATATAGTGTGGTGCGGGCCCGTTTGACACGCACCGGAGAAAGACACGTGTCAGTGTAAAAATAATACAAACACGTACTCACCTCCACCATACCTACAGTCTCTGTCGCGGCTGTTCCCTTGCGTCCGTCCCCCAGTGAATGTGAACAACACTTCTTCTTCACTGGGGGCCGGAAGCAGCGTCAGCGGGGCGTGGCTTTGGCCGGACGCTGTCATTCAGCACCACAGTCAGTGCCGGATGATGCAGGTAGGCGGGACTTTCCGTTCTCCTTGTGTTATTACGTATAACACACGGAGAACACGTACGTGACAAAAACGGCACACAGGGAACAAACCACCCCTTTAACACGTACGTGACAAAAACGTTACGTTTTGTCACGTAAGTGTGGCAGAGGCCTTAAGGGGAACCTGTCACCAGATTTTTCCCTATTAAACTAAAAGAATCACCTTCTGCAGCTCCTGGGCTGCATTCTATGAAGGAGCACCTTGGCTCTGACTCCCCTTCCAGATCCCAATAATAACTTTGATAAACTTGGCTGTTATGTATGCTAATTACCTGTGTTGGCTAGATGGGCGGGCTCATTTTCTGCTCCTGTCCTCTCTCCTGCTGCTGATCACCGTCCTCCTTTCTTGATTGACGTGATGAAGCCTCCGTCATCATCCTTGTCATATTTTCAAATCTCACGCCTGTGCAGTTATGGTGGTTCGCGCAGGCGCAGTTCATTCTGCCATATTGTGGGCAGAGCAGAAAACATAGCTGCCCTCGCTCGCGCCGGTGAGCTAAATGTGAAGGCGCGAGATTATGGGCGGGTACAAGGATGGCGCATAAGTAGGAGGAGGCAGCGCAGGGTGGAGACAGAGGCTAGAGATCTACAGCATCATTTATATATCAATTCAAATGCTTATTTCTCAGTAATAAAAAAATGTATTGGCCATGTAAAAGTGTTTCTGGACTTGTCTTTGAAAGATCTACTTGCAAATATAAATAATATGGAGAAAAATACTGACAACAGAATCCTTTTAACAAAATATCACATACATATTCATGATTGTGGGGGTGATCGCCTGTGGAAGGGGCTGAGAAGCTGAGCAGATAACAGCTATAATAATTTCTTACCGTCATATGACGTACTGGTACATCATATACCGGCTCCTGCTTGTGTCACTATTTCGTCAATCAACCCAAAAGACTCATAAATATCAAAGCTTAATATTTTTGGAAGTTGGAGTGTTTTGGTTTTTTTTAGAATTGGCTATCTTAGGAGGATATCTGTTTGTGCAGGTAACTATTACTGTGCAGAATTATTAGGCAACTTAATAAAAACCAAATATATTCCCATCTCACTTGTTTATTTTCACCAGGTAAACCAATATAACTGCACAAAATATAGAAATAAACAAAACCCAAAAAAATTAGTGACCAATATAGCCATATTTCTTAATGATGACACTCAACAGCCTACCATCCATAGATTCTGTCAGTTGCTTGATCTATTTACGATTAACATTGCGTGCAGCAGTCACCACAGCCTCCCAGACACTGTTCCGTGAGGTGTACTGTTTTCCCTCCCTGTAGATTTTACATTTATGAGGGACCACAGGTTCTCTATGGAGTTTGGATCAGGTGAACAAGGGGGCCATGTCATTATTTTTCATCATTTAGACCTCTACTGGTCAGCCACGCTGTGGGGTATTTGGCTGCATGTGATGGAGCATTGTCCTGCATGAAAATCATGTTTTTCTTGAACGATACTGACTTCTTCCTGTACCACTGCTTGAAGAAGTTGTCTTCAGCAAACTGGCAGTAGGTCTGGGAGTTGAGCTTCATTCCATCCTCAACCCGAAAAGGTCCCACAAGTTCACATTTGATGAAACCAGCCCATACTAGTATCCCACCTCCACCTTGCTGGCATCTGAGTCAGAGTGGAGCTCTCTGCCCTTTACTGATCCAGCCTCTGGCATATCCATCTGGCCCATCAACAGTCAGTCTCATTTCATCAGTCCATAAAACCTTTGAAAAATCAGTCTTAAGATATTTCTTGGCCCAGTCTTGACGTTTTATCTTTTGTTTCTTGTTCAAAAGTGGTCCTTTTTCAGCCTTCCTTACCTTGGCCATGTCCCTGAGTATCGCACACCTTGTGCTTTTTGATACTCCAGTAACGTTGCAGCTCTGAAATATGGCCAAACTGGCGGCAAATGGCATCTTGGCAGCTTGACGCTTGATTTTCCTCAATTCATGGGCAGTTATTTTGCACCTTTTTTGCCCAACACGCTTCTTGCGACCCTGTTGACTATTTGCCATGAAACGCTTGATTGTTCGCTGATCACGCTTTAAAAGTTTGTCAATTTCAAGACTACTGCAACCCTCTGCAAGACATCTCACAATTTTGGACTTTTCAGAGCCTGTCAAATCTCTCTTGTGATCCATTTTGCCAAAGGAAAGGAAGTTGCCTAATAATTAAGCACACCTTATATAGGGTGTTGATGTCATTACACCACACCCCTCCTCATTACAGAGCTGCACATCACCTGATTTACTTAATTGGTAGTTGGCTCTCAAGTGTATACAGCTTGGAGTAGGACATGTATAAAAAGTATCATGTGATCAAAATATTAATTTGCCTAATAATTCTGCACGCAGTGTATATAGCATATGATTAGTTATTCATATTTTTGTCTTATCACTGCAATATTACTATTTTGCTCCTAAAAATCTAAATTTACATTTTTATTATTTTATTAGAATTTTGTAAATCCATCTTTGGCTTTAAATTCTTGAGTCCTTCTGGCCATGCTCTTGATCAGATTCAAGCGTATCTCGATTGAAATTCCAGGTCTTTTCTACAAGTTCCCAATGTTGATGCATACTGTTCTACTCACTTGGCTTTCATTGGGGTACACCTTGTCGCGGTAGGATGGCTTTTACAATATTTTGCTCAAAAACAGTGCTACTAAGTTCTATATGTTACTTGCATGTACATTTACTATTTACTTACCTAAATACTGCAGATTATGTGTTCATTTTGTTTTTATCTTAGGTTTTGTCTGTTAAATGGTCACAGTGTGAACATGTGAACATGCTCCTATACACTTCATATATGCTATTTTATGCTTTGGCTCATTTCTTTGTTTTTTCTTTATGTCATTCTGAGAGAAATTAGAACATTGGCCAAAATGTTTTTGTTCAAAAAGTCATAAGAAATAAAATAGTTACAAAAGAAGCTCATGACTCAAAATAAGCCATATTAACCCCTTAGTGACGGAGCTAATTTTCACCTTAATGACCAGACCAAATTTTGCAATTCTGACCAGTGTCACTTCATGAGGTTATAACTCTGGAACGCTTCAACGGATCCCGGTGATTCTGAGATTGTTTTTTCGTCACATATTGGACTTCATGTCAGTACCAAATTTAGGACAATATTTTTTGCGTTTATTGAAGAAAAAAATTGAATATTGGCAAAAATTTTGAAAATTTAGCAATTTTCAACTTTTGAATTTTTATACCGTTAAACCAGAGATTTCTGTGACACAAAATAGTTAATAAATAACATTTCCCACATGTCTACTTTACATCAGCACAATTTTGGAAACAAAATTTTTTTTTGTTAGGAAGTTAGAGGGGTTCAAAGTTTATCAGCGATTTCTCATTTTTACATCAAAATTTACAAAACCATTTTTTTAGGGACCACATCACATTTGAAGTGACTTCAATAGGCCTAGATGACAGAAAATACCCAAAAGTGACACCATTATAAAAACTGCACCCCCCAAAGTACTCAAAACCACATTCAAGAAGTTTATTAACCCTTCAGGTGCTTCACATGAACAAAAGCAATGTGGAATGAAAAAAAGCAAAAATTAAATTTTACCTAAAAATGTTGCTCTAACCCAAATTTATTCACTTTTAGAAGAACTAACACAACAAAATGGACCCCAAAACTTGTTCCCCACTTTCTTATGAGTGCGCCGATACCCCACATGTGGTCAGAAACCTCTGTTTGGACAAATGGGAGGGCTCGGAACAGAAGGAGCAATATTTGAATTTTGGAAAGCAAATTTGGCTGAAATAGATTACGGGGACCATGTTGCATTTACAGGTCCGCTAAGGTACCTAAACAGAAGAAACCCCTCACAAGTGACACCATTTTGGAAACTAGACCCCTCAAGGCTTCTATCTAGGGGTATAGTGAGCATTTTAGATCCACAGGTACTTCACAGATTTTGTTAACGTTACGTTGTCATATTGAAAATTTTAATAATTTTCTCAAAAATGTTGCTTTAGCATCAATTTTCTCACTTTTTCAAGAGGTAATTCCAAAAATTTGACCTCAAGGTTTGTTAACCACTTTTTTATGAGCGCGGTGATACCTCACATGTGGTCTGAAACCTTTGTTTGGACAAATGGGAGGGCTTGGAACGAAAGGAGCAATATTTGAATTTTGGAAAGGAAATTTGGCTGAAAAAGATTGCGTGCACCATGTCACATTTGGAGGACCCCTAAGGTACCTAAACAGCAGAAACCCCACACAAGTGACCCCATTTTGGAAACTAGGCCCCTCAAGGAATTTATCTAGATGTTTGGTGAGTACCCTGAACCCCCAGGTGCTTCACAGAATTTTATAACGTTGAGCCATGAAAAAAAAAAAAAAAAATTTTACCACAAAATTGTTATTTCAACCAGGTAGCTTTTTTTTTTACAAGAGTAAAAGGAAAAAATTCAGCATAACATTTATTGTGCAATTTCTCCTGAGTTTGGCGATACCTTATATGTGGTGGAAATCAACTGTTTGGGCGCATGGCAGGGCTCGGAAGGGAAGGAGTGCCATTTGACTGCAAAATTGGCTGGAATCAATAGCGGACGCCAGGTTGCATTTGGAGAGCCCCTGAGGTGCCTAAACAGTGGAGGTCCCCCACAAGTGACTCCATTCTGGAAACAAGACACCTCAAGGCTTTTATCTAGGTGTATAGTGAGCAGTATGAATCCACGAATACTTCACAGAATTTGATAAGCTTAGGTTGCCATATTGAAAATTTTCATTTTTTTCACAAAAATGTTGCTTCAGCATCAAATTTCTCACTTTTTCAAGAGACAACAACAAACCGTGGACCCAACAGGTTGTTATCCAATGTCTTATGAGCACAGGGATACCCCACATGTGGCCAAAAACCTCTGTTTGGATAAATGGGAGGGCTTGGAATGGAAGCAGCACCATTTGAATTCTGGAAAAGTTGAAATAAATTGCGGGCACCATGTCACATTTGCAGGGCCCCTTGGGTACCTATACATTAGAAACCCCCACAAGTGACCCCATTTTGGAAACTGGATTTTATTCAGGAGTATAATAAGCATTTTGAATCCACAGGTACTTCACAAAAATGTTGCTGTAGCAACCAATGTCTCACTTTTAGGCTATGTGGCCATGAGCCAGCGACACGGCGTCTAGTACACAGTGTCAGCCTCCTGCAGAGATGTGAGTGTTGTCCACGGGAGAACGCAGCTGCCCATGCCCACGATTTGGGTTCAGGCCGCTGTGGAGCTCTATGCTACCTGCAGAGAACACTCATCTCCGCAGCATAAATTGACATGCTGAGGCTCGGGAAGCTGCGCCACAGGTCAGTTTATGTGGCGGAGAAAAGAAGCACATTGGGCAAGCACATTGGGCATGGGATTTCTAAAAATCCTTCCACTGTGCTTCTACTGCACAATGCAGCGTTATGGACGCAGGGAAAACACTCTGCGCCCAAAACGCTGCAAATCCCGATTGTGGGCGCACAGCCTAAAATGCTACAATAGATGAATGGATACATGTCAAACATATATAACGTCCCACCCCCTGCATATTCTAAGCTGGCGCCCTTTAGTGCCTTTCATGTGGCACTAAAGGGTGCCTAGCCTTGTATTTAGCCCCCCAAAAAAATAATAATTAAAATAAACGACGTGGGGTCCCCCCCATTTTTGATAGCCAGCTAGGGTAAAGCAGACAGCTGTAGCCTGCAAACCACAGCTGACAGCTTCACCTTGTCTGGTGATCAATTTGGAGGGCTCCCCAGGCGTTTTTTTTTAAAAAAAAAAAAACGTGGGGTCCCCCCCAAATTAGATCACCAGCCAAGGTGAAGCGGACAGCTGGGGTCTGGTATTCTCAGGGTGGGAAGAGCCATGGTTATTGGACTCTTCCCAGCCTAAAAATAGCAGGCCGCAGCCGCCCCAGAAGTGGCGCATCCATTAGATGCGCCAATCCTGGCGCTTCGCCCCAGCTCATCCCGCACCCTGGTGCGGTGGCAGACGGGGTAATATATGGGGTTGATACCAGCTGTAATGTCACCTGGCATCAAGCCCTGGGGTTAGTGATGTCACGGCATCTAAACAGATACCCGACATCACTAACCCAGTCAAGTAATAGACAAAAAAAAAAGACAAAAAAAAAATTTATTTGAAAAAAAAACTCCCCGAAACATTCCTCTTTCCCCAATTTATTGAAAATAAAGAAATTACGGTCGCTGTAATCCGCTGTAATCCGTGAGGTCCCACGCCGACTCTGGATCTTCTAGAATATGGGGGGCACGTTCAGGGAACGTATCCCCCATTTTCTGGAAGAGCAAGCTCTCCATGAGCAGTGTGGGTGCAGTAATCTGAGAATACTGCACTCACACTGCCCCGGTCCAACTTAGGGCAGAGTGACCTGCAGTAACCTCATTCCAGAATATGAGGGGCACGCTCACAGAACGTACCCCCCATTTTCTGGAACAGCAGTCTCTCCATGTGAGGACCACACTCCTCACATGGAGAGACTGCTGATTACTGCACTCACTCTCCCCCGGTCCACAGTGGAGCAGCCTGTGCATCAGCGACGTCAGCGTCCCTGCAAGACTGACGTCGCTGATGCACAGGCTGCTCCACTGTGGACCGGGGGAGGAATCCAGCTGACAGCCGCTGTCTGCGCATGCGCCGTCAGCATTCAAGAAGGAGGCGGCGTGATCGCGGGACGGATCACCAGACAGGTAACGTATGACCGGGGGCTCGGGGGCTGGGGGGGGGTGATGGGGGGTGACCTAGTGGGACCTGGGGGGACCTGGGGACACCTTTCTGCCGCATGTGACGTGTCACATGCGGCAGAAAGAGCAGAATGAATGCGGGGGAGGGGGGGTGGCTCTGGAGACCCGGAGGGGGCTCCGGTGACCAGAGGGCTCCGGTGGACCGGAGGAGGGGTCAGGGGGAGGACATTTCCCTCCGATCTGAAATGTTTGATCATTTCAGATCTGAGGGAAATGAATGCAGAGCCGGCGGCGGCAGTTTTCAGCGCGCGTCGGCGCCATCTTGCACGCTCCGGAGGGGGGCTCTGAAGAACTGGAGGGGGCTCCAGGGACCAAAGAGCTCCGGTGTACCGGAGGAGAGGTCAGGAGGGGGACATTTCCCTCCGATCTGAAATGTTTGATCATTTCAGATCGGAGGGAAATGAATGCAGAGGCGGCGGCGGCGGGAGTTTTCAGCGCGCGTCGGCGCCATCTTGGATTTTCCGGAGGGGGGGGGGGGTTGGATGGATTTCTCCGGTACCGGGGGCTTTGGGGGCACTAAGGGCTCACATTTATTTCTCATCTGACATGTTTGATCACGTCAGATGAGAAATAAATAAATTTTACCAGCCATTTTTTTTTTTTTTATGTTGTCGCCGGTATACGGTGTATACCGGCGATCGCATTAACGGGGTGCATACAAAACACCCCGATTCATAATCTGGGGGGTCTCAGCTACCCCCGGTAGCTGAAACCCCCGAGATTTTTCGTCACTGGGGGGCGCTACAGGGTTTTTCCGGCCTGACGTCTCAAGACGTCGGAACAGAATAAGTACCCTGTTTTTCCGACGTCTTGAGACGTTAGGCCGTCGCTATGGGGTTAAATAAAATGATAGAAAAACAAAAATCTCACAAAATCTGTAAATTAAAAAATTGATTTTTTTAAATGATTTCTCAGTACCAGAGGAATGGACGGGCCATGTACAGGTATTGCTGAGCTTGTTTTGGGTAAAATCCTGCTGACAGATCCCTTTAAAAAATGATTACTCATAGAATGCAAAAACAAAAATAAACACAAAAACTGTTTTTTCATTAAGGCCAAAGTAAATCTGGTCCTTAAAGGTTGAATAAATAGGAAAAAAAGTAATTGTCTTGATGGATGCTATTCATTTTCCAACCTCCAGGCTACCATGTAAAACAAGGTTTAACCCCTACACCCCGCACTGTTCCAACAAAAGTTAATGGGGTCCATCAGTCACATCGGTCAAATAATATTGATAACCTATCCTTAACACAAGTGATCGAAATTACATAAGTGGTGATTCGATACCCAGCACCCCCACTCATCTGCTGTTAATAGCTATGATGGTTAGATGTAAATATTGACCCAAGAGGCACTGTACAGCAATATGTAATTGCCACTGCATTGTACTGCCACTGTACGTTGAATTGAGCTGCACAGGTCATATCACAGTACCGTAGGAAATCATTACATCGGATTCTGCAATGTGTCACTGTGATTTCAATGTTGCACAACATACAGTATATCACTATGTAGCCCTAGCATAATGCATACACCATTTTCACAAATTTAGGCAGTATGATATGCAATATAGCCGTAACATTAACCCCTTCACGACCGGCCGATTTTTCGCTTTCCGTTTTTTTTTTCGCCATTCTTTTTCTGAGAGACGTAACTTTTTTACTTTTCAGTCAATATGGTCATGTGAGGGCTCATTTTTTGCGGAATGAGCTGTACATTTAAATGAAACCATCAGTTTTACCATATAGTGTACTGGAAAACGGCAAAAAAATTCCAAATGCAGAAAAATTGCAAAAAAAGTGCGATAGTACTATTGTTTTTGAGATAGTTTATCCACTGTGTTCATTATATAGTAAAACTGATGTGTGGGTGTGATGCCTCAGGTCAGTGCGAGTTCGTAGACACCAAACATGTATAGGTTTACTTTTATATAAGGGGTTAAAAAAAATCGGAAGTTTGTCCGAAAAAAGTAGCGCACGTTTTACGCCATATTCCGTGACCCGTAGCGTTCTCATTTTTCGGGATCTTTGGCTCAGTGACGGCTTATTTTTTGCGTCTCGAGCTGATGTTTTTAACGGTACCATTTTTGTGCAGATGCTACGTTTTGATCGCCTCTTATTGCATTTTGAGCAAAAGTTGTAGCAACAAAAAAACGTTGTTTTGTCGTTTGGAATTTTTTTGACGCTACGCCGTATACTGATCAGATTAATTGATTTTATATTTTGATAGATCGGGCGTTTCTGAACGCGGCGATACAAAATGTGTGTATATTTTTTTAACCCTTTAATTTCAATGGGGCGAATGGGGGGGTGATTTGAACTTTTAGTTTTTTTTTTAAATTTTTTAAAACTTTTTTTTAACTTTTTTTTTAATTTTACCATAACTGCCGCGGGCACAGTGAAAGTGAAAGCAATTCATGTGTAGTACAGGAGTCATCACATGACCCTGTGCTACCATGACAACTACCGGAAGTCACGTGATCGCGTCACGTGACTTCCGGTATCGGGCAGTAAGTAAAAGTTTACCTCGATCGCGCTTATAATGGCGCTGTCACATATTGACAGCGCCATTTAAGGGGTTAAACGGCACGAGCAGATAACGATTCTGCTCGTGCCTAGCAGGCACACATATCAGCTGAGATGTGCGCCGATCGCGGCATGCTGCCGCCGGCAGACCGCGGGCAGTAATGTTATGACCGCTAGGACGTAATTTTACTGCCCGCGGTCGTTAAGGGGTTAATATGGAAATCTCAGTCAGAAAATTAACATCTGCCTTTCATAGTAAAGTATTTAAGGGATGACTGTGACCTGTGCAGACTTTATAGAGCAGAAAGAGTTGTCCCCATCAATTATTGTCAATTGTGTTACATTTCACTGTTACTCTGCCTGTGATGATAATGAGACATTTGCTGAGGCAGGATCTAAAGACAAGAGAAGGATATATCACACTATATCGTGTTTGAAAACTGCAAAATTTCAGGATCTTTTAATGACCTAGAAAATCGTCCAAAAACTAAATAAAACATTTAAAAAGGTTGAATCTAGAAAAATTAATAAACCACAGACCATTTTCTGATTATACATACATTTCCTTTAAGGATGTTTAAAGAGTAATGTTTCACATATACTGTCATTTCTGCATATCAGAACATGGCATAATTTAGTTAAAGGTGTTATTAACGGTTAACAAATGTAGGCCAACACTTTTCATATAGGCTTGTTTCAACAAACTGAAAATGCTATACCAATAAAAAAACACTTATTGCTCATACCTCCAAGGTACAAAATATGATGAAAGTGCAATTAGCTTCAGCACCTTAGAGATATTCTCATATACAATTTATAGCCACAAAATCAAATTGATCTGCAGCGAAGCATTTAATGAAACTGAACAAACTATAACATTTGAAGATATCAAATATTACTGCAATGGCTTGCAAAATAAAATTACTATCATGATGATTGTAATTTTAGGGTATCACATAAAAGCAATGAAAAAGCTACCAACAATATAAAAAATAACGATGATTTCTTTAGTATAAGTTTAGTTTGGAAACTATCCCGCTGATTTAGTATTCCATAACACATTATTAACTAAGACCATTCTATCAAAGTTTATTTATTAACCCCTTGATAACAACCAATATATCATTTTATAATTATTGTTAAAAAGGCCCTGTCACCAGGTCAGAAATGGCAAGCTTTTGGTGTTAAATTAATGCCGCTGCTCCTTCGAGTATACTGCTTATTGTTTAAAAAAATTATTTTTAACTCCTCCATAGAGTTCCAGAGATAAGGGAAGGGGGACATTGCTCACAGGGTTGAGGACACCAGTGTTAGGGGTACTTTACATGTTGCGACATCACTAGCATTTGCTAGCGATGTCCAGCGTGATAGCACCCGCCCCCGTCGTACATGCGATATCTTGTGATTGCTGCCGTAGCGAACATAATCGCTACGGCAGCTTCACACGCACATACCTGGTCGGCGACGTTGCTGTGACTGCCGAACTATCCCTCCTTCAAGGGGGAGGTGCGTTCGGCGTTACAGCGACGTCACCGCGACATCACTAAGCGGCCGCCCAATGGAAGCGGAGGGGCGGAGATGAGCGGGACTTAACATCCCGCCCACCTCCTTCCTTTCGCATTGCTGGTGGATGCAGGTAAGGAGATGTTTGTCCTTCCTGCGGCTTCACACACAGCAATGTGTGACGCCGCAGGAGCGACAAACAACATCGTATCTCCTGATGTAGCGACATTATGGAAATGAACGACGTCACACAGATCAGCGATTTTTTACGCTTCTGTGCTCGTTCATCGTCGCACTTAGGATTTACACGTTGCGATGTCGCTACCAGCACCGGATGTGCGTCACTAACGACGTGACCCCGATGATATATCGGTAGCGATGTCGCAACGTGTAAATCTCCCCTTACTGTTATTGTAATGTGAATTGTGACAAGAGTTAATAATGTTGAAATGTGTATTATTTGACCAGAAGGTAAGATAGAGTTACTGTTTGGGACTAGCCCTAGGTGGGAGTGGCTGGTATGCAGGGACAGTGACGGTTTCCTGTTAAGAGGTCAGATTGGGCTCACTGTGCTGTACTGACAGACATAGGTGTTCCTGATGTGAGAAGAGACCAAGGCAGAAGATAGCATGATCCTAAATACAGAGAAAGAGTGGGAGCTGACTGCAGTACAAAGTGAGAAGAGACGAGTTCTGGATCATGATGCCTAGTAGTACGGCTCACGAGTTTATAACATGAGATGAAGAGAGTGGCCATGTGGGAGTTCCCAAAGCGTCAGAGCTAGAGAAGCTAAGTCTGATCATATTGACAAACAAATTCCTTAAAGGGAAGAAGACACTGAACCATGGGTTTAGAATAGGACTTTTACTAACTCGACTGTAGTGCTGACATGAGTTGTGGTAAAGGAACCGAGATTTGTTTAGACGGTGACAAGTAAATTCAAGGTAGTAAAAATATTGTGATTGGAGACCTAAATAGACTGTTTATGAGTATAATCTGGGTTGTAAAGGAAATGTTTGCGAAAATGTGTACCACTATCTACTATACATTATCCCTAACATTCCGAAAATACTTTATTTTGAGCAGTGATCTCCTTCATTGAACCTTCCAACATCTGGTCCTGGCCAGCTGGAGTCAACAGCATCATGTAGCCTGCAAGGCCATAGTGCCCCCATAGCACAAATCCACACACTCAGCCAGGACCCCTAACCTCATGTAATGTGCCAGGAGTAAAAATGCAGAGCAGCCTAAAGACAAAAGCCCCAGAGAATCTGGTGAGCATCGTCCCCTTGGTAAAAAAAAATAAATAAAAATCAGAACTAAATAAAAAGGTCTGTATCTCTGGTATCATAAGTTGGATTTAACAAACAAACAAAGAAACAAAAAAAAAAGACGTCCCACCAGCATACTCAGAGGAGCAATGGAAATAAAGATCAAAAACTTATCAATTTTGACCTGGTGACAGATCATCTTTAAGGGACAATATGGTAATATGCTTTCTTTTTATAGTGCCAGAAAATAGTGGCTACAGGTTTAGTGAGAACTAGAATACCTGGATAGGAAGGTAAAGCAGTAAATAGAAGTTTATAGAGGTTTAAATCAATTGAAATACTTTCAATTGATTTTTCTGGCTAACACGGTACCACAATATTACCCTGTATTGCACATTGTATAGAGGGTTAAAAAAACTATATAGAAAATACACCACAGTACCAAATCTTGTCTTTGCACTCGTGATCTAGAGGCAATTACACCTCTGCTCAGGTAATCTAGTGCTAAGCATGCTAATAATGCCATTATAATGACAGAAATCATTGATCATCAGGGTTCCAGTGTACAGATCCAACATTTTACATTTTCCCTAAATTTAAAAATGTATTCTATGTAATTTACCTATTTGTTGCTTCATATCAAGGAACATGTGAATTTAATAAATAATATTTGCACGTTTAATTTTCTTTAGTTGACCAGTGTTTTTAAGGTAAGGATAAACATTATGAGTATAGATGAGCAAACCCAAACTGTAAAGATCAGGGTTCAGAGTGAACACTGAATGTTTAGGCCGTTAACCTAAAAATGGTCTTTTAAAAAAAGTCTGCGTCCAAGTACAAGTGCTGTTCGTATGTTAACTACTTGATCGAGCATCGCTGTGCTCGGGTACGGTCAGTGCTCAGCCGAGTGAGAGCCACATGCAGTCTCTGAATGGCTGTTACTGGGGGTCAAAAAAACATTTTCAGATGTTGTGTGTTCAAAAAACACAAACTCTGCGCTCTCTCCTTTGGAAATGCTCTGTTAATGGCTGGTATGTGGTCAAAGAGCCAAACTTGCCCAATCATTTACTTCCATTACACTCGTTACTGGAATGGAGCCCATGAGTTCGGGTCCCCAATGACTTATATGGTGTTTGGGGTCCAGGAACAAGTTCAAGTCAAGTCTGGGTCCTGAAACGAACATTTAACTAAAGCCCAGCTGAACCTGATGAACCCGAACATACACGGGTCCGCTCATCATTAATTATGAGTACTCTTGCGACTCACCTGACCTATTTCTGGTGTACTTCTTCCCTACTGGATAACTCCCTTTGCTCTTGTGCACTGAGGGTTACCATAATAACTCAACGTGAACCTCTCCTGTCAAGTATTAAGGCTTTATAGGACATCTCAGGTGGTGATGCTGCCATGTTTTTGGACTCTATTTTTTTCCACTAAAGTGACTGCTGACTACCCCAGTTTTGCTGTGCAACTTGGTTCTGCTGGACCAAGTGTCTGCTTGCATACTCTGCTCACCTGTCCAAGATGAATGTCCACATATTCAGCTATTCTGCTTCAAAGTGCCTGTTTGAATACTAGACCTTGCTTTTCCAAGGTGCCTGTCTACATGCTTGGCTCTGCTGGTTGAAAGTGTTTGTCTGCATACTGGGCTCTGCTTTCCCTAGGTGCTATCCTGCATACTCAGCTGTTCTATTTCACAAATAAGGTGCTATCTAGTATACCTAGTACTACCGTTTCATAATCAAGGTGGTGCCATCCAGCATAGTCAGCTCTCTCATTCCATGCCTAAGAGCTGACTATGCTTAAAGAGCTCTGCTATTCCATGCATCCAGCATATCTAGTTTTGCTATTCTACTCTGCACCAAAGGTTCCAATTTCTACTAAGTCTGGTGACCTCACCTGGTGAACCTAGACCACTACAGCTGGCCCCCTTTTTATCTTTCCTATTTTTGGTAATTGTTATAAGAAATGCTGGATATTGATTTTGCATATCATAAGGCAAAGAAAAAAAACCATTTAAGAAAATGACATTATATGCTACACTCATTATAACATTAATGTGCAGACTTTTATAGTTTCATGCAATATTCAGTAACACTAAGATTGTGTGTTTAATTATTTTTCTAGGTCATCTTCTAGGCCAAGCTGTTGTGAACACATCCGCCACAATTTCATCAAATTTCTGTCTTCACTGAATGGGCATCAGTTCTATCAAACTTACAACAAGATGTCCTTGCTGCTCCTAAGCTGTCAAAGAGAAATATTTGAAAGCACTCGGCAATGTCACCTTTTTAGATTTAACTGTTTAATTTTTTATTTCACAATTGTCTTACTGGAAAGAGAAGAACTTCTGAAAAGCCTTAATGGATTTAAGTAAAAGCAGTTTTGTAATGATTTCATGGAATTAATAAACAAATTTTGTACCGACGTTGGCTAAATGTAACATCACAATGTCTATTCACATGTAAGTCTGCTGTCAAGCTGTTTTATGGACAGGATTTCTTTCAATTAATGCCATGTTTATCATTCTATAACAGGTATACATCATCATGATGTGTGCAATATTTTACATCAATGTTCGGCCTTAACTCTACCTGCCTGACTAATCCACCTCTCTCCTCATTACTCCTCTGCTCCTCCCCTCTGCAAATCCCTTCATTGACTCCCAATTTCCCAGAGCATCCAATTCAAACTACTAATGCTAACCAAGAATTTGTCCATAATCTCTCAATTAATCTCCCAATCTACTCCCAAACATAATCTCTGGCCATTACAGGACGTCCCTTGTTCTGCCCAGTCAGGCATAAAACAGTTGTCAAAGTTACAAGTTTCATACAATCATTGTTGATTAGCATTACAAATGTTAAATGATGTTAGAACACCATCTAATTTCTTATTTCTGTAGTGTTCAGTATTTCCTCTGTGGGAGCGTCCTAGTGTATTATGGGAAATTTCCTAGGCATTCTGGGTAATGGCATGCATTCCAAGACTGAATTCACCTAAGGAGAGACGAGTGTGAGAGTCTTCCTGCATCCCTCCTGTAAAACCTCCATTACCCTTGTAAAAGCATACCTGGTAAGAGGTTCACATCCATATGTAACAATATAATGTTCAGACCTGTTATAGAGTTGTGTAGCTGTGATTGCATAGGGAAATATGTCAGATAGGACTTCATTGTTACTTGTGCAGTCTCCAATTTGTAATGTACATTCTGTATTATGTACATGTTACAGCTGTGTGCAATATGTGCCCAGTACTTATCACTGTTATTTGTGTTCTGACAGTTTTACCAAGTATACTCATTGTTGACCAATAAACAAGTGTAGACTACAGAGAGAACAGTCTGCTTACTTAGGAAACAGAGAAGGTTTATGCTGTATGTCAGATTGCACACTATGCGAATGTACATGAAGACAGAACATCCCTCTCTCCTCAACACTTATCTGTTCCTCATCCAACTACCTCCAAGACTTCTCCTGAAAATCCCCCATCTTCTAATTCTGCGCCCCAATGTGTCCGATTATCTGTTACATTCGCAAGCTTCAAATGGAACTTGAAAACCCATCTCTTCAAGAAAGCTTACTCTCTGCAATGACCACAATTGTCACTGGAGATGTTGCAACCCCTCCGCCCACTTTCTCCTCCCCATTATCTAACAGAAAGTAAGCTTGCAAGGGCAGGGACCTCTCTCCTCTCTGTGTCAGTCAGTCTACTGTAATTTCTATCTATATTTTGTATATAACCCCTTCTCATGTACAGCACCATGGAATCAGTGATGCTCTATAAATAGATATATAATAATAATAATTAATGTCATGATATATTTTAAAAACTACCGCTCTATTCATTTGGGCTCTACATTTAGAACATGCCATAGATATTTCTTTTTAACCTCCTACTGACATTGGACGTACTGGGTACGTCATGATAGCCAGTGCCTTAATGACACATGATGTATGCGGTATGACATGGCGATCATGAGGGTTTAGGCACTGTACCCCCACGATCACCGCTGGGTCTGTGGCTTATGTTACAGCTGAAACCCAGCTTTCATTGACAGGAGAGGAGCCTACACTGCTCAGGGCAATTTAACCACCCTAAATGTTTGATCAATAGTAATTGCCGCATTTAGTTGTCAGGGATTGCGTCATTCCCTGCCGCAACTGACCACCCCATGATGCGATCATGGGGAGCCAATCAGTTGCCAAGGCAGTGTGGGGTCAGATTATGGCCCCTGTTGCTGCCATGACATGTTTCCTGTGAATGCCGGCGGAGCATCTGATCAGCACACGCGATCAGACTGTACAGTCATAATGTCTCCTAGAGGGACTAGTAAAATCAATAAAAAAATATTTAAAAAAGAGTTTTAAAAAAATATTACATAATCAAAAAAACCTAAAAGTTCAAATCACCATTATTTTGCTACATTGAAAATAAAACAACAATAATAATAATAATAATAACAATAATTAATATTACACATATTTGGTTTCAAACAACAAAAGAGAGCAAAAAGCATAAGGCCTAAAATATTTGATTTTTATTTAGATTAATTAAAATCCCCCCAAAAAAGAGAAGAAAAGAACATATGGTGATACAGGTATAAGGACCAGAGAAAGATGTGACTACAGCATTCAATTACAGAACATAAAATTCTGATTTTAGTATATATCATAATGTTGGAAAGTGCAAACAAAAAATATAATCAATAATTACTGCAAGTAAAAAATATATAAATCAGATATAAAATATTTGGTATTGCTGCAATCAGAAATGCCCGATCTATCAAAATATAAATCGATTAATCTGATCGGTAAATGGCGTAGCAAGAAAAAAAATCCAAATGCCAAAATTATGTTTTATTTGTTGCCACAATAATGCATTAAAATGCAATAACAGGCAATCAAAACGTTGCATCCATCCAAAAATGGTATAATTAAAAACGTCAACTCAAGACAAAACATAAGCCATCACTGAGACCCAGATCCCGAAAAAGGAAATCTCTACGGGTCTCAGAAAATGGCGATAAAAGCACAATTCTTTTTTTTCCTAAACTTTAGAATTTTTTTTCACCACTTAGATAAAAGTAAAACTATACATGTTTGGTATCTACAAACTCATACTGACCTGATAAACCATAATACAAGGTCAGGTTTTCAAAATAGTGAACATGGTAAATAAAAAAAACCCTCTAAACAATCGTGCAATTGCAGTTTTTTTTGCAATCTCACTGCACTTGGATATTTTTTTCAGTACAATACGTGGCAGAATGAATGGTGTCATTCAAAAGTACAACTTGTTCCACAAAAAAACAAGCCCTCATGTGGCTATATTGACAGAAAAATAAAAAAGTGTTGGCTCTAGGAAGAAGGGGAGGAGAGAAACAAAAATGAAAAAAAGGAAAATTGCCTGGTGGTGAGAGGGTTAATGTTACAGTTTTAGTTATGTATCTTATTTTAAAAAAAAAAACTTTAAGAGAATTTAGTTTTTTTTAATTCTGCTTTTCTGTTATGGTATTTGAACACCATGTCTTTTTCTGTTGGCATTCGCTAGAAAAAGCCCTTACAGAATGCCAAAAATAACGACCAAATGCATTGCAAGGAAAAAAACGACTCATGTATATGTTCTACCTTTTGCACTTCGCACAGATGTGAAGCCACTAAAAGAAGTGACCTGACAATTCTTCCAGAGGTTTCCATTTTAAAGCTTTAATTTAGAAGTGCGGCACTCCTGAACATATCTTCATGTGCACGGATAGGGTCCAACCCTATAAAATGTAGTAAAAATATATAAATCCAGCACTCTTAATAAATATGAATTTCATGAAAATTTATTTACAGGCAGATATGTTTCAAAAAATATTGACGTTTCTGTCTAGAAGACCTTCATCAGATGCACAGAACCTCTTCGTACCACGCTGTTTTACAGCATTGGAGCTAATTTCATATAGGCCATAGTGGCAGCATACACTACAAGCTCTCTCCCTATGAACTGACACACAGGCTAATCAACTTGTACCAGACCACACCAGGGTGTCACAACTTGTGTGCATCTGATGAAGGTCTTCTAGATCGAAATGTCAATATTTTTTATCAAACATCTGCCTATAAATTTTCTTGAAATTCACCTTTAGGGCATGTGCGCACGTTGCGTTCTGTATGAATGCATCCTCTGGCAGAATTTGTCATTGTCAAATTTGGTTTTGACCACATAAACGCAGGAAATACGCATGCATTTTTCAAGTGTTTTTGCCGCGTTTTGACCACGTTTTACTTCCATTTTCAGTGCTTAAAATGGGAGGCATTTTCAATACAAAGACACTACTAAATAAAGTTTGAACATTCAAACACTAGGAAAAAAGTGGAAAAAAAAAAAATTATGCTTTAAATCATACACAATAATGATAATTTTCCTTAAAAGATTATTGACATTTAATATGTAAAAAATAAATTTAACTTATTGTTTGACTCTTTTTTTTTAGTTGGGCTGGATGTGAGGGCGAAAGGAAACCTCTTGACCTCACTATAATGCTGAAAACGCATGCTTTAATTTTGACAAAAAAACATGCGTTTAGCATCAAAAATGCATGTAAAACGCTAGGATTTTGATTTTGGATGCGTTTTCACAACCGTCATTGACTTCAATGTTAGCTAAACGCTGCTAAAACGCAAAAAATAAGTGACATGCTGCTTTTATAAACGCAGAGATTTTGACAAAATTTTGTTACTCAAAACGCTGCATTTAAAAAAGCATCGTGCGGACGAATTTTGCTAAATTCCCATAGACTTTGCTTAGAAATCAAAACGAAAGCTTTTTGGCATTGAAACGCTGCTGCTCAAAATGCTGCGGAAACGCATTAAAAAACGCAACGTGCGCACACAGCCTTATTCTGAGTGCCAGAGTTATATATTTTTACTCCATTTGAAAGCTGCTCACTAGTTTGTGTATACATTTTTTTAATAAAGTCATGGGTGGCAAAAAAACATAAAGACGATAGATGCCAAAGAAATCACTTCAGGAAAATTACCTTCAGCGTTTTCATCAAGCATCTTCTGCTTCAAAAACTCAGCTGGTATGCCGGCGTCTAAAAGACGTTGTGTGCACATATCTATATTGATAGTTGATAAACGTATTATTTTTAGAATTTTAATTAAAGTGATGGACAACAATTTACAATAGTACAGCTGATAAAAAAATGGCAAGATCATAATCATTATATCGTTGTGTCCCAATTCCATCTGCGCAACCTTTTTATTTTAATCCTCAGCACTCACAAATCTCCAAGTGTTAATTATAGTAATATCACGCTACCATCAGATTTATCTGATACTAACAGCTAGCCTAAGTGATTTAAAAATCAATTTGCAAGTTTCTTGGATTATGTGGTTTGTGTTTAGCGCATTTATGATGGGTTTTAAAGCTACTGTTTTATTTTAATCCAATAAACATTTTTTTTCTGGCTACATTAATCTATGCAAAAATTATAAATGTGAACAAAAATTGTATCATGTGGATGAGACCATAAAGAACAACATGCCATCGTACTGCCTTAAAGAATGCATTTAATTCCCTATTTAAAAACTCAACAATAGGGATGGGGGATGCCGATCTGTATCAGGGATAATACCGATCACATAGTGATCATGTACACGATCCCGACCACGAGTTTTCCTGGGAAGCTCGTGTTACAGATCAGGTCGAGATCGGGGACAGATCGGGTCCAGGGGCTGTAAAAAAAAAAAAGCACATTATAAAAAAAAACATTGTCATTATACTTACAGGTCCCACAACGCGTCCTGCAGACTCCCGGCAGCTCCTGCTTCTGAGTCCGATCATTGCTGTGCCGCCGGTAACCAGCAGTGACTTGCAGGACCTTCAATGATGTCATAGCATGTGACCATCTGTTGTGAATGTTGTTTGGCTTACAGACTGGTCACATCACTATGACATCATCGAAGGTCCTGATAACTGAACTTTCATTGTCACTGTGCAAGTGTCGCACCCTGGCACACATTCTCCCCACAGGAGCGTTCGGATGCATATATTTCCATGCAGCTGATGCGCTCCTGTCCGGAGATCAGTCAGTGCAGGGTGATGCGAGATGCAAGTGCAATCATCCCCTCACTGTCAGGCTGCTGCTTGCTCTGTAGAGAGCGATGTAGCAGAGCTCACTTGGCTCTCTGTGCTTCTCACTGTGTATAGACTGTGTCTGTACAGAGTGATGAAGCTGAACTTGCTGTCCCTGTGGATTACATCGGACTAAGGATTGTTTTTATAATAAAGATGGAATCGCTAAGCGTTTTTTTTTTGTTTTATTTCTATCAAAAAAAAATGTCTCTGTGTTGTGTTTTTTTTTACAGTTTATTAGAAATTCTTGGTGGCCATGTCTAATTTGGCGTGACACCATGAATTTAGGGCTTAGTACCATCTGAGAATACAAAGCTGGTATTAACCCCTTTATTACACAGCGTGCCACCGCATTAGAGCCATTGGACGAGCCGGGTAAGGCGCCTGGAAATGGCGCTAAGAAACAATGCACCATTTCCAGGGGCAGCTGTGGGCTGCCGAGAATCCCAGCCTCTAGTTGCCTGGCTTTACCTGACTGGCGATCAAAATACAGCAGGAGCCCACACATTTTTTTTAATTATGTTTTTTTAATATAATTTAATTAAAATAATTAATGGGATTCCCATATATATATATATATATATATATATATATACAGTATACAGCTCTGGCAAAAATTAAGAGACCACTGCAACATTTTACAGTTTTTCTGATTTTTCTCTCTATATTTTTGAGTAAAATATCAATTGTTCTTTTATTCTATAAACTAGTATTTTAAGAAAATAAATACAAAAATGAATTGCTTGGAAATTCGGAGACATGTTGTCAGTAGTTCAGTAGTTAATAGAATAAAATAACATTTTACATTTTACTCTAAAATATAGAGAGAAAGGTCAGAGAAACTGACAACTTTGCAGTGAACTCTCAATTTTTTGCCAGAGCGGTATGTTTGTGTGTGTGTATATATATATATATCTATATATATTCACACACAATATATAAATGTATAAATATAAATAATTTAAAAAAATGACGTAGCACTCTGCGATATTTTTGATTCTCAGCACACATAAAGCAGACAGCTACAGGCTGCCTCCCCATCTGCCTGGCTTTACCTTGGTTGGCAATCAAAATACAGGGAAGCACAAAAAATTATTGAAAAAAAAACGTGTGGGCTCCCGCTGCATTTTCTATTGCTAAGGGTAATCCAAGCAGCTACTGGCTGCTAACCCCCAGTGCTTGCTGTTACTTTCACTGGCAATGGAAAATCCAGGGAACCACCATTTTTGATTTTTGCCAAAAAACTACAAAAAAAAAAATGACGCAGGCTTTGCCATATTTTTGCATCCTAGCCAGGTACAGAAGGCAGGTACGGGCTGTCCCCAATTTCCTAGCTGCCTATTTGTACCCGGCTGGGAACCAAAAATATAGGGAAGCCCTTTTTTAATTATTTCATGAAATTCATGAAATAATTAAAAAAAACCAAAAAAAAAAACGACGTGGGCTTTGCCCAATTTTTGTGTCCAGCCAGGTACAACTGGGCAGCTGGGCCCTCCCCACTGCAAATTGCAGTCCGCAGCCACCCCAGAAAATGGCGCTTTCGTAGAAGTGACATCTTCTGGTGCTGTATCCAACTCTTCCAGCGGCCCCGGTCCCGGTTGGCATGCTGGGTAATAAGGGGTTAATACCAGCTTTGTTGTACCAGGTGCTATTAAGCGCGAGATTCTTAATGTCAGGCCAAGTTTGACCCGGCCATTAAGAATCTCCAATAAAGGGTTTAAAAAAGGCACCACACAAAGAAAAAATACTTTATTAGAAATAAATACACAGACACACTTAGGGACTCCATGTTTATTACTCCCTCTCACTCCTCCACGATCCTGGTCTTTAGTCTTCTTCAACCAATCTAGCTCTGCTATATCAGACAGCACAGGGGAGGAAGAACACTTCTGCCCCCTGTGCTGTGTAATCACTCAATGAGTGAGCAGAGTCTGTGGGTTGGTAAGCGGTGACATCACCACTGCCACCGTTGCCATAGTAACCTGATGGGCGGGTTACTATAGCAACAGTGATCTCCGATCACCTGATTCCTGGCGCTGCTATTCACCGGCTGTGACAGCAAATCCGTGCATGTGGGCTGACTCTGTAAAGAGTGCCGACATGCAGGGACGGGGAGCTGAGTATGTGCCCAAGCATCTCGCCGGCACATGGCGCTCACCGAGTATACTGAGTACTGAGATGCTCGGGCAAGCACCTTGTACCGGCGAGATGCTCTGACAGGGCCTAGCATGACTACATAGCCATGTGACCCAGTCTGTAGTCAATGAGATAATACAACTGTGCCGCCCCTGAGTCAGCAGCCGGGCTGCTCGGATCCGGATCCACAGTGGCTCGAGGGGCGTCCGGACCCAGGGGTCGTGCGGCCACTCCAATTAAGGTGATATTTATAGGGGACGGTGTATTTACAGTTCGGGACGCCACCCATGGTATGTGGTAAGGTGGAGTACCACCGCTGCAGCTGGGGAGTATCCAGTGGCGATGGAGTGGGCAGCCAGGTGTTTAACCCCTCCATGGGTAGGGGGGAATGCCCCGGGACTCGGTGATGGTGACAGGGATGTGCCGTTGGGGAGGTAAGGGTCACTTGCGTATTCACTCAGTCCAATGACGCTGACACCGACAACTTAGTAAACCAAAGTTCTGGACACCGCACCGCTGCCGCTGAGGGGAGCACATTTGGGTCCCGTTTCTGCTGGTGTTGCCTGTTGATCTGTGACCTTTCCCTTGGCACCTTGTTTTCTTCCTAGTTGGCCCCTGTAGCTTGAAACAAGTCGGGTCCCGCTCCCCAGTGTGGCTAACTGAGGGAGCTTGCTCTCAGGGTACACGATTGGGATTTCCTGGACCATATGTGTGGAAAGTCCTATCCCCCTCGTTGCACTAGTACCCCGATTTTGGAGCGGGTGGAGAGCGGATCTTGAAGGCTCCGTTCTTGTCGGGTAAATTGTCAGGTTGCCTGAAGCTACTCCCTGACCTAGGGTCCACGTACCCCGTCGTGCCCTGGTCCCAGCCTGGTGATGGTACAAGGCCGCTGGCTGTCCTCCACGACAATGCCGTGCCCCTTGTCACGATCCCCTGTGACCGGGGGTCCAGTTCCTACCTGGCCCAGACCAACGTCTGCTACCTAGTAACTCCAAGGAGCCTAGCTCCTGACCTCCTCTCTCCTTCACTTCCAACACTACACTCTCCCTTTCTCTGACTAACTCCTGACACTCCTGACCTCCCCTAAACCAACCCCCCACGTGGGCGACCCTATTCCACTCAGGCCGTCCACTGGTGTGTCTGGTAGGTGTGGTGCAGAATGTTCCTAGGATTTTGATTAGCTGGTTTTGGTAACACCATTGATTAGGGACCCGTAACCAAGGAGGAGGTGGATATTGCACAGAAGAGCAGATTGCACAATACCCTGTGATGACCTGATAGGCCAGGGCGTCACACAACATTCACACGTGACTGGTTACATGCTATGATGTCACAGAAGGTCATTTTGTTACCGGGCGGCACAGAGATGATCGTACTCGGAAGGAGAAGCGGCGCGAGACAGAGTCTACAGGACGTGTTGCGGACCTGTACGTATAATGACAATGTTTATTATTAACTGTATTCTTTATTTTACTGCCCCCCGCCCCATTCCATAACTATAAAGTCAAAGATCGTTGATTGGGACGCAAGGGCGTTATCTCAATCCTGATCACGATCTTTACAAAATGATCGGGCGAGTCTCCCCAATCCCGACCATTGGGGCGATCGCCCATCCTTACTCAACAACATTCGGAGGATGAAACTATTACAGATATAATAAATTCCCACATCTAACAAGTCTAGGAAATTGGGGTGTAATAGCAACTTTTCTATTGTACTTACATGTACCTATATATATAAACTTTGCTTTTCAGTTAAGTGGGAGGTTTTAATCAGTGCCAGACAGCCTTCATTGTATTAGGCTCTGTTCATGCTGCATTTCCGCAGTGAGATAGGTGGCTCTGTCTGAACCCCCCTAAAAATGGAGCTCAGACAGAATTCAGATGGACCATTGAAGGGGCCATAGATTGCACTGAAATGAGTTCAAATTAACTTCCCTTGTGTTGTTTGCTTAAGATGTCCGTTTGTTCAGGTAGGCACAGAAATACAGGCTATACAGAAAAAAACACAAACTGAATTAATCTGAACTCCATTCATGTCACTTCATCCTATGGCCGTATCAAGGGCTCTGTCCTAATTCTGTTTGAGTCCTGGTGTTATGGGCATTTAGACGGGACTAATGGACACACAACATAAATGTATATAAACAGGGTTTATAACAAATGTAGATAAACAGTGCATTCAGAGTTAGCTGTCAATCACAGATTAAAGGCCCCGTTACACGCTACGATTTATCTGACGATATGTCGTCAGGATCATGGTTTTCGTGACACACTTCCATCTCTCGTTAGTGTCGTCGTTGCGTGTGACACCTACGAGCGACTCCGAACGATCCTAAAAATAGCAAACATCGTTGATCGTTGACACGTCGTTCATTTTCAAAATATTGTTCGTCGTTTCAACATATTGCTACGTTTGACACTCTGCCAACAAAGAACAACATTGTTAGTGCGTCCATCATCAGCGACGCGGGCGTGTCTTTACGAGCAATGCTCCACGCCTCCTCCACTCTGATTGGTGTCACGCCAGGGTGTATGCTATGAACAATTATATGCCTCTGTCATTGCCGGAATCGTTGGGAGGAATGCTGTGAGACGGTGTCCACACGACCGCCTTGGTCAAACAATATATCGCTGAACGATGTAGCGTCATTCGTGAGATGGGTACGTGTGACCGCTACAAAACGACCTATGACCGATCTTGGCAAATCGTAATAACGATCTGGGCGTGTCACATCGCTAACGAGATCGCTAGCGATATTGTTGTGTGTAAAGCGGCCTTAAGACTGCCCACTTTACCGAAAAGTCCAAAATGAGCAGTGATTTATTTTAAATGATTAAGGTGCAAGTTATATAGAGCCTATACATGAATCTGATTAGCTTTTCCTGCTCTACAGCATGTCTGCAGATTGGATTGCATTTCAATGTGACAGGTTTGTTTTAAAGGGGTATTCTCATCTCCAAGATCCTATCCCAATATGTGGTAGGTAAAAAATAAGAAAATAAATCCAATTAAAAATGTAGTAAAGTTATCCTGATATAGCCATGTCTCATGTGCAGGACTTTACAGTACCCTAGGTATCCATGGCTACAACCATGAGCAACTAACTGTCACTATATGAGTGGAAGTAACCATGGATATGACGCACCCGCGCCGGGGCCATGGGGCACTCGTTACTGGGCCGCGGTTCTGGTTCTGGGAGGCTGTGGTGGCAAGGATTGGCTCTGTGACCCCGACGCCGTCAGTTAAAGCAAAGAGGGGAATGATGGGGGTAGTAGTTATAGCTTGTGACGCCACCTGTGGTACTCGACCAGTCATAGCCGATGCTGCAGATTTGGAGCTTATGATGGCGCAGTTTGGTTGGGTCCAAGGGCAGATGGGAGTAATAGTCTATGATGGCAGGGGTGCAGGGCTCGGGTGCAGGTGAATGAAGGGAGTGACACAGGGATGCAGTCTCATCGTTTTTACTCATTGTAGCAGGTTCCAAGGTAACACGGCTAGTCAGTGACCGCCTTTGGAGTGCTGGGTTTCACTGTGATGGGCTCCAGTTGATCCCGGATAGTTATGAGGGCAATACCGGTGCACCCTTTGTCTGTTCTTCTCCCTGGTCGTCTTCCTGCGCTGGCTTCTCACCCTCCTGTCCTGCGCCTACGCACACAGTGCCCTGAGCCAGTGTCCGTGGATCCTTCACAAGGGGAGCCTGTTGGCCTAGTCCCTTTGGTCCTATGTGGTCACCTTCCAGCAGATTCATGTGCAGGTTTGGCTTCAGCCTCTGAAGTGACCTAAGCCTCCGGTTTTACTAGATGAGTACATTGGTTCTTCTCCTCTAGTCTAGGGACCGGATCCCCGTTTGCGGTTAAGTCCCTCTACTCTAATTTTCTGTATGTGGAACGAGTCCACGGGGGTTTGGCATACTCCCCGTGGGCCCTAGGACCCCTTCAGTCTTGCGCCTGGGACGAGCTGCACCAGCTCCAGACCAGAGGTCTTCACTCCTCCACTACTCCTTCTTGACTCTCTAACTCTACAGTTTTCTCCCACAAACTAGACTCCACCCCCAGGCCAGGTCGGGTAGGGGGAGGAAGGTGCCATCACCAGTGGTGGTTATTCATAGCATTAATATCACCAGGCCCTAACCATGACTGACCCATTGGGGAGGTGCTAAATGAGTGTGTGTCTGTGTTTTGTGTGGACTGGTGGATGACTTCTTCCTTATCCAGGGTGGAATACCACACCTCTGGCTGAGGTGCAGTAGCTGTGTGGTGACTGAAGCCTCAGGGGCACCACAGATACCTAAACTGCAATGTCCTGCACATGAAGAAAGAGACATAGCGAATCAGGAGAACTATACTATATTTCTAATTGGAGGTATTTGCTAATATTATTATTATTATTATTATTATTATTAATACACCTACTACATATTGGGATATATTGGAGATGAAACTACCCCTTTAAGCATAAAGTGAAAACATACAGATGTATTATGTAGTATAAGTTTGCAGAACGATTTGTAGCTGTATTTGGAGAATTTATGTAATTGGTAATTTTGTCCTATTTTTAATAAGTAGATTACATGTTCCAACTAAATACATTCTAGTAAAGTTCCTACACAACTCAGCCATGTGAAAGGGTTCTATGCAGTAGAACATGGTGGAAATCTAGTTTCCACGTATAGAGCCTAATGGCCTCTGTGTACTTGCATATAGGTCCTGTTGGTTACTGATATTGCAGTTTAGTTTAGACTTGGCATTCCTTATAATTAAAGGGATTGTCTGGGAAGTTAACATCCATGGCCTATGCTTAGGATTGGTTATCAGTGTTTGATCAGTGGGGGTGCGAAACCTGGCACCAATGCTGATCAGCTGCTACCACTGACAGTAGCAGCAGGAATTTCTCAGTTGTTGAGCTGCGCAGCACAGCTCCATAAACTATATTGTGACCATAGTTGGGTACTGCATATCCGCCCCATATCTGCATCAATAGGAAACAGATTTGCAGTACCTGCCTGTGGACACTATTCTATTCACAAAGCTGTGCTTTGCATCTTCACAACTGAGCAGTTTCGGCTGCTGCTGACACTGGTAAAAGTTGATAAGCAGGGGTGCGGAGTGTCGCACCCCCATTGATCAAACAGATAACCTATCCTAAGCATAGGCTGTCAATGTTAAAGTCCCAGATAACCCTTTTAGGTAATTATTCTAGGGATGGAAAATCCCAAAGAAATATTATATGATTGAGCATGCCACAATTTTTACTGATAGACTTGGTTCAAAACTGACCTTTATAATAAATCAGAGGTATATGGAAGTACAGTTGAGACCCCAAGTAGCTTTATGGGATCACCATTATTGTTCGGAATGAAAAGGAACCAAAATTAACATTTGTGTTTATCAGTTAAAGCCAAAAACCACTTCATGAGGACTATATCATATTCAGCCTCTTATCATTTCAGCAAAAATAAATATTTTACTGTTTGTCTGCATAACAAGTCATTCAGATATCCATTTGACGCATGGTTATTCTATTTGTCTTTCCATGGATAGAACATTTTACCCCTTAGGCCTTGTGTACACTAGGCATTTTTGCTGCGTTTTTAGCGGCGTTTTTACCGCGTTTTTGTGCTGAAAACGCAGTGACATTGCTTCCCCAGCAATGTCTATGGGTTTTCATAAGTGCTGTCCGCACACAGCGTTTTTTTGTAGCTGCGTTTTTGTGGTGACCACAAAAATGCAGCATGTCAATTATTTCTGCGTTTTTCACCCATTGAGTTCAATGAGATGTTCAACAATGCAATGAAAAACGCATATAGCTGCGTTTCTATGACTAAAAACGCAGCTATAAACGCAAGGGGTGGGCAGTAAAGTGACGTGTACAGGAAGAGGATTCCTTCTGTTGGTAAACACAGAAGCATGAATCCTCCCGGTACCATCACCGCTGCGTCCACAACCTGCCCGGTGCCATGTCAGCTCCGTGCGGCGCCATGTCTGGGCGGGAGGTGGAGGCAGCGGCGAAAACCAAAGTGAACAGTAGAAAAAAAAAATATGTCATACTCACCTGTCTGCAGGGTCCCGGTGCCATGCCCACTCCTGTCCCGGTACTGCCGCTCTGGCTGTGTGCAGTCTCCCCGGGGCACGTACGAAGCTTGCAGGACCTGGCGGTGGATCACCTGATGCAGTCACCTAACGCATCAGCTGATCGTAATTCTCGCGGTGCCGCCGGCTTTTTCGCGCCCGGCCGGCTATCAGCTGATCCTGCCATCAGGGGACTTCATCAGCTGATTACCGGCAGCTCCTGCAGCGATCGGACAGGATCAGACTCTCATCCGATCGCTCCAGGAGCTGCCGGTAATCAGCACAGACGTGAGTATTTATTTTTTTTTTTTTGCACTGATGCTTCAGCTGATTGTATAATCGGCTTTTATACAATCAGCTGATGTGTGATGTGATTCACGTAGTTTAACCTGACACATCATCTGATCGCTTTGCCTTCCAGCAAACCGATCAGATGATATTGGATCCGGATTGGACGGCGCGGGACCCTTGACCCAGGATTACTGCGGAGGGGGCTTCTTTATTTCAATAAAGATGGAGTCACTAATTGTGTTGTGTTTTATTTCTAATAAAAATATTTTTCTGTGTGTTGTGTTTTTTTTTTTTATCATTACTAGAAATTCATGGTGGCCATGTCTAATATTGGCGTGACACCATGAATTTCGGGCTTAGGGCCAGCTGATAATATACAGCTAGCCCTAACTCCATTATTACCCAGCGAGCCACCCAGCATCAGGGCAGCTAGAAGAGTAGGATACAGCGCCAGAAGATGGCGCTTCTATGAAAGCGCCATTTTCTGGGGTGGCTGCGGACTGCAATTCACAGCGGGGGTGCCCAGAAAGCTTGGGCACTCTGCATTGCGATTCCAATCCCCAGCTGCCTAGTTGTACCTGGCTGGACTCAAAAATTGCGCGAAGCCTATGTCATTTTTTTTTTTTAATTATTTCTTGAAATTCATGAAATAAAAAAAAAAAAAAAGGGCTTCCCTATATTTTTGATTCCCAGCCGGGTACAAATTGACAGCTGGGGATTGGGGGCAGCCTGTGCCTGCCTGCTGTACCTGGCTAGCATACAAAAATATAGCGAAGCCCATGTCATTTTTTTTTTTCTTTTTGGGCAAAAAACTCCTGCAAACAGTCCTGGATGGAGGATGCTGAGCCTTATAGTTCTGCAGCTGCTGTCTGCTCTCCTGCATAAACTAGTTCTGCAGCTGTCTGCTCTCCTGCATAAACTAGTTCTGCAGCTGTCTGCTCTCCTGCATACAATGAACATTTTGAAGAAGGAAATGACATCAGACCTTTTTTTTTTTTTTTTTTTCATCAACAATCTTTAATGGCATTGCGCACTGATTAAAAACGCAGTGAGCAAAAACGCAGCAAAAAAACGCACCAAATCGCGGTAAAAACGCATGCGTTTTTGTCGCGTTTTTTAGCCGCGGGTGCGTTTTTTGAGACAAAAATGCACATAAAAACGCAGCGTGAAAAAAACGCCTAGTGCGCACATACCCTTATAGTCTACGGAGCTATAATGTTCATTTTTATCTATGTAAAAAAAAAAAAACATTACCAGATGGACCAAGAATGGAGAAAAATCAGACCCAGCAGATTGATGAGAAATGGTTTCATTTTATATCTATGGAAAAAAACAACAGACATCTGAATGAGGCTTAGCATAAAACTATTCTAAAATAAAACTGTATTCTGATGTAAAAACAGATGTATAAATTAGAAATATTTGCCTTTACTGCTCATTCAAACAAGTGTACAATAAAACATGCAGCTCACGGTGAAATGCCCATGAATGTTTTTACATGTAGGCCAACATGGATAAAAAATCGACAATTTTTCAAACACTTATATGACCCTGATCTTAATGAAGAACTTTATAAAGAATAAAGAAAGATACAAAGGTTATAATAGGTATATGGGATATCCGTGAAATCCATGTGGTGTCTGTGAAACCTAAGATGTCACACGTACATGTGAAGGTGGACATTAAGGAAGTGTAAGGTTAGCTATGGGAAAGCTGGGTGCTGAGGATAAGATGAATATGAGAACACAGGAAAGCTGGCTGCTGATAGAAAGAGGGAAATCAGAGTATGAGAAATTTGGGTGCTAAGGGAAAGAGCCAAGTGTCTAATTATGCTCTACCCCGAGGGAGGGGGAGGTGGGGGTAGATGGGGGGGGTGAAGACTGGTCAAAATTTTGCATTGAGGCCCATCGAACTTTAGGTCACTGGGGGGGAGCCCACGTAGTTTTTTTTCAATTATGTATTTTGTGGCTAAATACAAGGCTAAACACCCTTTAATGCCACAGGGAAGGCACTAAAGTGTGCCAACTTAGAATATGTAGGGGGTGGGACAATATATACTATATTTTTCATTTTATAAGACGCAAAAAATTATAAGATGTACACCAAATTTAGAGGAAATAAAGATACAAATTAAAAAAGGGTCCATCTTTTAATCTGGAGATGTCTTACCAAGAGGGGGGGCAGCAGCAATGGAGCGAGGTTCACAGGGGGCAAGGGGGTCATGGAGCAGGACCATACTGTGGGTGGTGTCAGCGGGTGTCCCAGATGCTCAGTGGACTGTTAGGCAGAGAAAATATCCAGGAATGTAACTTACCGGAGGGTAAGAATGGTGGAGAATGGTGACAGAAGGCAAGAGCAATGCTGTGGGCACTGCAGGCTGTGTGTTGCTCTGGGCTAGGGGTTGGGCGCTGCTCTGTGCTGTGGGTGCTCCGGGCTGGGCGCTGCGGGTGGTGAGGCAAGGGCATACTGAAGATGTCGGCAGTTGAGCTTCAAAGAAATGGCACCCGGAGTTTGAGCCTGCACAGACAGAGTTATCGGCTCACTGACAAGCCGAGATCTAATCTGCACATGTACCAACTCCGGGCACTATTTTCCTTACGTCCACTGCTGGTACATCAATGGGCTGGAGGTGGCGCGTGTGCAGATGAGATCTTGAGCCAAGAGCTCCATCTGCGCACGCGCCAACTCCCAGGCGCCATTATTTAAAGCCCGCACCGCTGATATCTACAATGGTTGTCTCCTGCCTCACTACCCACAGTCCCCAGCCTGCCACACCCAGCCCATAGCACCCAGCCCACAGCACCTAGTCCACAACAGCCAGCCAACAGCAGTACAGAGAAGCGCACAGCTCAAAACAGCACACAACCCACAGCATTGCTCCTGCCTCCCGCCATCATTCTCCACCATTCTTACCCCCCGGTAAGCTACATTCCTGGATGCTTTCTCTGCCTCACAGTGCAGCATCACCTCTGCCTCCTGTACCCATTCTCCCCCACCCCCTGTAAGCTACATTCGGATTCTAACACGCACCCCTTATTTCCCTCCCAAATTTTTGGGAAGAAAAGTGCGTCTTATAATTTGAAAAATACGGTAGGTTTTCCATATCTATCTACCTATCTATCTATCTATCAATTTATCTGTCTGTCTGTCTGTCTGTCTATCTGTCATCTAGCTCTACCTTTATATGCTTTCTTTGTTATTGGTGCTAAATTTAAAAGAACATGTAAAAGATTATGTTAAAAATGGGCGCCCACACGAATGCCACACAGACATCATGCGGATGTCACACGGAGGCGAGGGGGGAAAAATGCTCTCTCATGACCTATGGAATGACACTCGCTTGCCAATCGCATCTCACTCCAAGACGGTTTCACAAGCAACAAAGGAGCCATATTTTACACACAAATGTGAGTGAACCCTTACTGACCAAAGAGAATAAAAAATTAAAATACAAGGACATGAGAATTAAAAAAAGAAATGTTTCAGATAGGTAAAAAGAAATGAGGTAGCCAGAAGTGAAAAGTAGTGATTATAACCAGCCGAAAGTTCTGTATGCATATCAACAAAAATATCTGCGGAGTTGCAAGCAAAATACCAATTGAATCTGCAATTCCTGCCCAAACTCATTATTAATGACCTACAATTTGCTCAGAAATTTAGCATGGGTAGAATCAATATCACCAATGTATAAGGTACCTGTATGGGTTCAGTGTCTAAACATTAAGTAAAAGTAACTCATAAATAATTCCCACACTTAAAAATAAATGGTTTAAAAGCCAGAAAACCACTGAGGGATTCACTCGCATCCGTGACAGGTGCAGAGTATTAGCTATTAAATAATTCCAAGTGAATTTTCCATTTAATTATTGTAATATACAAAAGTGTTAGAATTTTAAAGCAAGGACATTTGTTCCCTACGGAGCCCACAGTTCACTTACAGATTTCCAACACAGTTATACATTAATTTTTAGTAATTTACCATACAATACTTCTCTAACTGTATAATAAAGGTTGTGAGTTTAAAGTTTGCAGCGCTAGACTTTAGAAATATATAAAATTTTAAAGAAGCTAAATGTTTTGGATTATTCTCTAGTTTACAAACTTGTTCTACTATATATGAGGAGATATCAGCTTCCTCCTATTGTGCATGTAAATTTAATATTGGATAGCACTCGGACCAATGTTATTTAATGGGGCAGTATTGATGACCGATTTTTTTTCACTAACAGAATCTGTTAAAGTCTGATAAATACACCTAAAAAAAGCTTAAAGACTTAACACTGTTTTGTGTATAAGGAGCTTTTTCTGCTTCAGTTGACTGAAAAGTCACATTTGGACCATCTTTTCAATCAGAAACATCTCAAGGATTGACACATTGCTACTTATTCCATATGCAAAAAAAAAAACATGTGGCAAAAATAGCACCATGCTCACTATCATCATGTTTTCACATTGAAGTCTATACATAGCGTTTTTTAAAGAGAATTTCAAGTGTTTTTCTATATGGTTTCAAGAGGAGAAGCTATTATAAAAAACAACATAAAAAACCTGCATATCAACATATTCTTAACACACTGGACTAATATCGGAGAATACGCTGATATCATCAGGTTCAGTCGACCTTCTAATGTGAATGAGGGCACTAGCTGACTGATCGTCAGGAGAGATGATGGTTACACATGTCTGATTTCGGACTGCTGATCACAATGTTCTCTCTGAGATAACCCGCCAGCCATTGTGTCAGCCAGCACGGCTTTATAAATGAGAACACAGGAGCACTCAGCAGACTGAATCTAGTAGTCTGTGAATGCAACTAAGTGCTTTCCAATTTTTTCATGGATCCATACATTTGCATTATTGGTTTTGATCCGATACTTGGATTAACATTAGACATGTCTCCACTTGATCCGCAAAAATCACGAAACACGTAAAGAGCCCTACCATTTATACTGGGTACAAGTTCTATCCATGAAAAACACGGATATCAGAATGTATAGATTCCTTGTACTTTGCTCATGGACTATATGTATGGGACTCAGCTGCTCCTCGTAATAAAAAGTAGAATTTTGTGATGGTGGTTTTCACAAAGCTCCACATCGAAATGAAATCCTCTATTGGGAAAGCTTTATCAATGAACTTTGTCTACCCTGTCTAAATAAGACACCAAAACCAATAAAAGTATGGCTTAGTAGTCAAGGATAATATATGAAAAACAAAGTCCATCAGTACATGAAATCTAGGTTCTGAAATATTGATAAAAAAAACCAAAGTCAGAAATGCCAAATAAGCTGATCAATTTAGTACCTCTCTCAAGAAACAAAACACTTTTCCACTTCCTGGCTCGAACAATAAAAGCAAACAAATAAATGTGTAACCTCTAAAGGCTTTACAAGCAAAACTCAGTGGGAAATGAAATTGAAATTGCTTTAAAATGTGTTTATATCTTTTTTCACAAAACAAGCTGACATTACTGTAAAAACATGTATCCAGACCCACAACAGATTTTTACACCAATTTCTTTTTCTCATTTTTTTTATACATTGATCAAGAAATTCCACAGTTTTTTGAAGTTTAACTATAAAATTGGGTTAATAAGTTAACTACTCAAAAGTCTTATTCTATTTGTGACTCAATAGTGTTACAAGGTCTCAGGTGAGAATGCGGAGCACGTGTGTAATATTTGGTGTTATCGCTCACATACTCTCTCATACAGGTCAAAGAATTTGCTGAGGATCTGAAAAAAAGAATTGCTGCTCTCTATAAAGATGGCCTAGGCTAGAAGAAGATTGCCTACACCCGGAAACTGAGTAGCAACATGGTGGTCAAGACCATGCAGTGGTTTAACAAGACAATTTCCACTCAGAACAGGCCTCGCTATGGTTGACCAAAGAAGTTGAGTGCACATGCTCAGCAACATATCCAGAGGTAGCCTTTTCAAAATAGACGTTAGTGCTGCCACTATTGCTGCAGAGGTTAAAAGGGATGGGGGGTCAGCTTGTCAGTGCTCAGACCATATACTGCACACTGCATCAAATTGGCCTGCATGGCTGTCGTCCCAGAAAGAAGCCTCATCTAAACATGATGCACAATAAAGCTTGCAAACAGTTTTATTGATAGATTACTTCTTGTGTTCTATATTTTTATCACAGCATTATAAGCTTTGTGTCATCTGTTGAAAATATTGGATACTCATGACAATGGGTAACTTGGAGACTAGAACTAACCTCTTATACTTGACCATGAGGTACTAAATAGGACTCTTTTTTTTTATCCAAGTAGACATTCCTTATAATTTAATTCACACGATCACACTTCTCCACCCCAAACATTTAGATCATGTAATCCTTCTATTTATCTCAAGATGGCTGAGAGTGAGAATCCTACCTTTTTAGCACTTTAAGCATCCTTTCCTTAAAGTATTTTTATTTATTTTCTTAGTAAAGCACTGAATAATCATTTCATTAGGTGCATTTCCACATTAATTAACAGATCGTCTGTCTGGTATTCCCAAATGCAAATGAGCAGTCACAGGTTCTCATGTTCCTTACACACATCCGTGCTCTTCTGTTATATAATGTAACCTCTACCTGATATTCCCCCTCCATGCACTTTCTGGATTAAAGTGGATCTGTAACCTCAAATTAAAGGCATTCAAATCCTATTTTCCTAGGATTTTCTATTGTTATTTTTAATAGGGATATTATGAGAGAAATGTCTTCTATATACATCATGAATATTAATTGGTTTGCATTGTCATTCTTGCCCTGGAGTAGTGTCTACTCTTGTTATATAATTCTCTTATATACTATCAACTTATCATGTCAATCTTTATGAGGGAAGATAATATTCTTTCAATAAAATCACTGGGGGTGTAGGCTTTTGACTTTGAGCATGGTATAAAATCATTGGCGAGATTAAAGAGCTTTCAGCATTGTACAGTACAATATGACAACAACTATATAGTATAACAAATGCATATATTCTTCTTGTCACTAATATCCCAACAGTTTATCCATGTTGCCTCTAAGCATCATGTCTTGGCTTTATATCTTAATATAGTCCGTATAGGACTAAAGGCTAGAAAGAACAAACCAATACAAGTATTACATGTCTCTGAGATAGCCAGTTTACCTGACATCCTATTTTCTATTTGAAAAAAATGGAAAAACTGATGTTAGCATCTTATACAAAGATGCATATTAAGATAAAAGCATTATTTTTAAAAAGCTGCAACCTGAAGAATTAAAAAGGGAGAAACAATGCTAACTATGAATCCCATATACAACAAAGTTGTATAAAAAATAGTTATACTTTATTTAGAATCAGATACACAACATAGGATACAACAATGCATAAAAGAGAGGACAAAAATGTAGGAGAATTTTAGAAACCACAGTGGTTTTGGAGCCATGGCATACATATAAAGATGTGCAGAAATAATTTACATGCATCCAAAATTACATAGGTACTAAAAATATACCGTAAGTACAATATCACTAATATGTTGATGGTATAGTCTGGATGACGCAGGAATTGAGTGACACTAGCAGTAACAGATCCCTAAACAGATAAAGTGACTGACGCGGTAGAAAACGGGAGTATAGTGCTTACTACAGTAGTAGTTTACATGCAATTTTTAACATGTAGAAATTATTTACATACAATTAAAAGTACATGGGTGCCAAAAATACAAGCATTGCATTGCTGATATGCTAGTGATCTTAACTAGATGATACAAACATAGAATCACACCAGTAAAAAAGCTACCTGAACAGATAAAGTGACTAGTGCGGTTTTAAAAGGGGAGTGTAAAACTGCAGACTAGAAAAGATATAGAGGCTACCACTCCTGCATGGCGTTCATCTCGAAACATGTTTCGGCACAGCCTTCATTAGGGACTTGGGTCAGTAAAGAGGGTGGTGTGTTAAAAAAATGGCAACAGCCAATCAGGTAATGGAATAAAAAGGGTGTGTACCGGTCAACCAATCATCTTAGAGAATGCATGTAATAAACAATATTATGTCCCAGAAGCCGAAATCACATGACCAAGGGCCAATGAAAGAAGAGGGCGTGTAGTATCCCTGATGCATCACAGAGGTCAGGACAGTAAAGACTAGATCATGTGACTTGTGTTGTGGCCAATGAAAAGGGAGGTATGACACTAATAGACCAATGTCAATGGTGAAGGTGTGAAATGACGCATGAAGCATACAGGACCCAAAGGAACAACCTCACTGGCCACGTCATGTGACCCACGTTGACACAATCAAGTGAGAACCACCTACCCGGCGCCATGGGGCACATATAGATACAGCCAGTGAGGAAGGCCAAGGACCCCAAATTGCACATTGTATCACCAGTCACACATATTATAAAAGAGGAAAAAACCATGTACTGTGCAATGACAACAATATAACTATATATTACCATATAACATATCACACTTAGTTATGCAAGTGAGAGGTGAAGAAGGATGAAAACGAATATGACAAAATAAACAAATTGCAATATAAGCTAAGACTGTGAAATGCAGTTGTATGAAATAGAATTCTAGATATTTGAATGGTAGAAAGAACTATGAAATAGTGAAACAATATTAGTATAGCAAAATGAAGAAAGAAAAAGCAGGGAATAAATGTATGGGGTTGTAGGTTACCCACATGGATATGTAATAAGGCACCCTGCATGGAACAATGAAAAAACCTTATAAAAAGTTATAAGGAATAGTATAGAGTATAGGAGGGGAGAAACATGTGAGTGGTGACTGAAGCATGACAGGTGTAGAAAGACAGGAGTATGGAAGGGAAACGCGGAGGGGAGGGGAGTGGAAAGAATAATGAACGTGAGGAATTGTGAAAAAAGTAATGATGTATACATATGAAATTACAGTGTACTAAATAATGCATAAACCAAACTGAAAAAGAGTCCATGGTCACATGAAAAAAAAGTCACATGAAAACATTGGTATCCACAGGGAACAAGATTAGAGAAAATTCATTGGTGTCGGCAGCAAAAAACAAAACTTCTACAGCCAGATGGAAAGCAAGGGACCGAATGAATGGGACCATATATAGCAATTGTAAACGTCCATGTGTAGAATACTAAAATACATTAACAATAAAATGATATAGAAGAAGGGTTGGTTAAAAATTGACTAACATGCACAACCTGCAAGGTTAAGAAAGGTTACAAACATGAAATATAAAACAACATGGTGGACACCCGACCTAGGATGACCTCTGGTGGTCAGAGAAAGGGGCCATAACTAATATTTCCATTGAGACCAAATGCATGGACTGTATTAAGTGTTCATATCCACTTGGTCTCACGTTAAGCAAGAATGTTGCTAATATTACCAACTTTAATGCTAGGGCAAATTTTTTCAGTGCCACAAAACTTAAAAAGAAAGATGTTGAAATTATGAAGACATTTAAAGTGACAGGGGATTGTCTTTAATGTAGAGAAATCTATTTCATTGAGTGCAGTAGCTATCCCCAGAACATACTCACGAATTAAAACTTTAAATGGTCCAATATAGATTTTTGGACAGGACAAGTTGCGTAATATATCACCGAGGTTGTTGCGCTGTGCTGAGTGATATTAAATGCCTTCTATTTATTGGCACACTATACATTAGGGTATGCCACACATTTGCTACATGGTGAGCATCCACCAAATCGAGGTGATAGGAGATTCACTAGTATAATGGCTTCTTGCTTACCAATCATGGAGATTATTTGTCCTATGAAAAGTGATTTGAAGTTTGTCTGAGAGTTAATGAGAACATGTTGGGTCCGCAAGTAGGATGGGCCATGATTTTCAAGACACTGTGTTATAGCAGCTACTTGAGAGTGGAACGTAGTAATAAAATGTATTTGATTTTTGATAGTTCGTTTAATGACGGAGTACAGAAGTTGATGATGTAGAGTATAATTTGCTTTATGATAGGCTTTTTGTAACCAAAGCAACGACTTTACCCCCGTTGATGGAATCTTATTTTAAGGTCCTTGGCCTGTAACTTGAAATTGGCCAGTTAGTATTGATTTAATCATAAAGTGCAATTCTACAGATGATGTGTATAGTAAGGAGTATACAGTCGTTGGTTTCCGATATATGTTAGTCTGCAGAATACTGAAAGCATCATATTTAATACTGATATCAAGGAAGTCGATGAAGAAACATTGGCATGGTTCATAATATGGATATTGGAATCATTGGTACTGAAAAGAGACACAAATTTAACTAAAGAATGCCTGGTGCCATGCCAGATCAGGAATATATCGTCAATGTACGGCATCCTAAAAGGACACGGATACCAATCTGATATGATGAGATCACTCTCCCACAGTTCCAGGAACAAGTTGGCATAAGGTGCGGAAGAAGAAGCACCCATCGCTGTACCCTGGAGATGTAACTGTAGGTACAAGGACCACTTGAATATGAAAAAAATTGTGAGTAAGAGTAAACTACAACAGTTCTAGAATGAATTAAACCATAGTAGTAGAAAGGTTAGAAGTATGAAGAAAAAACTTGGTGGCCTTGATGCCGTCAGTGTGTCGCATGTTGGTACTCGACATCACAAGTGACAAGTATCTGTACCAATATCTTTGACAAATGAGGGAAGACATTCAACAAGCGGTTTCCATTTATCATCAATGAATTTGTTCACATGCTCAAAAAAATTGTGATTACTATTCCCAGAGACAATAGGTCTTCAGGGAAGGGCGGGTGAGTTTACTATTTTTGTGAATCTTGGCAAATAGATATAACTTTGGAATGCAAGGTTCAAAAACTAAAAAGGCATAATATAGATTTTTGGTAATACCATCACTATCTTTGGCCATTAGGAGAAGGTTATATAATTTGGAGTAAAAAGTGGTTGAAGGATTTTAGGTAAGTCTCCTATAGCAATCTCTATTTCTAAGTTAATGTAGAGCCTCACACTGATACACTGATGTGGACTAAATCACCAATGAGCAAATTACAATATTACTGCCCTTGTCTACAGGGGTAATTACAATAACTTGCAAACCTGATTGGCTACTGCCATCTTTTTAACACACCACCCTATTTACTGATGCCATCCCCTGATGTGGTCTATGCCGAAACACGTGTTGGGCTTTACACCATCCAAGAGTGTGTGCCTCTATTTCTTTTTTTCTTTTCTAGTGTGCAGTTTGTATGACACTTCCCCTTTTTCCAGCGCACTAGTCACTTTAGCTGTTCAGGTAGCTTTTTTGCTGGTGTGATTCTATTTTTGTATCAACCAGTTCAGAGCACTAGCATATGATTAGTGTATTGACCTCATATATAGTATATTTCAATGTTACCAGACATAGAGGAGTTAACCCATAGAGCTGGGCAATACTTTCAGGTTCTGCTCACTAACTATCCTCCAATGTTAAAGAATCATTGACAAGAAACTGTTTCATATATCTGTCATGAAACATTATAAACACCTAATCAGTTACATAAACTTTACAGTAGAGCTGTAGATTTAAAGGTAATGTCTACACAGTTTTTTATGCCACATAATGCAAAATTGACCATCGATATTGAAAAACATTTGCATAGCAAGGGGTTGATTTTGAAGCGCCAGTTTATAGCACAAAAATGACATGCTAATAATTTAAAATCCACACTGCACATCAAGTACAATTTTTCCCAGAACATGTTAATAACATATTTTAAAATTGCTGCTACTAGTGTAATGAATAGAGATGGGTGAATAGTAAATTATTCGGGTTTGGAATCTTCGTGCTGAATAATTTCTATTATTTTTACCGAATAACAAACAAAATGCAAGTCAATGGGAAACTCGAATCATTTTATGGAGGACCATGGAAGTAGGTCTGGGAGGGCTGTAAAAATGCTACAATGGATGGAAAAGTGCTGAAACTTAATGGGAACAGCATGGTAAAGATGCATGGATGCATTTCTGACTCAAATTTGGTTTCTGTGAATAATGTTGTCAGAATATTACTGGGATTAAAGCAGGAGAATTACACTCACTGAGTTTCCGACTCCTGCACACTACTTCCTGGTCCGATCATTAAAGTTCATGAATATGCACTGCTTTCCCTGCCCACCCTCTGTAACAGTGTCTGTGATTGGTTGCAGTCCTGCTGCTCTCGCCCACCCTTTGTGCCGGCATCTATAATTGACTGCCCTCACACTTGCTGTCTGGGTCTGGAACTGGAGTGTAAAATAAATAAATAGAAAAAATGGCGCAGGGACACATGTATGTTGATACCCAGTGCAGATTAAGCAGACAGCTACAGGCTGCAGTCCCAAACTGTGTGTGTTATCTTGTCTGTGTATAAAATACGAGAGACCCCATGCAGCTTTTTAAAATAAATAAATAATTTAAAAAACCCTTGTGCGGTCCCTCTGAATTTTCATACCCAAATAATATAAAGCAGACAGTTGGGAGCTGATATTCTCAGGCTGGGGTGATCCCAATAACCATAGGCCTCCCCAGCCTAAAAATAGCAATCCACAGCCGCCCTGAAATTGTCACATCTATTAGATGCAACAATGCCGGCGTTTTACCCAGATCATCCCATTTGCCCTGGTGTGGTGGCAATCGGGGTAATATAAGAGGTTAATGACAGCTGTGATTTGTAAAAAAAATCCCAACTGCTATCAAGCCCTGGGTTGGTAATGGAGAGGGGTCTATGAAACCTTCCCATTACCAACTCTCTAAGTAAAAAGAAAAAAACACAAACACACAAAAATCCTGTATTTTAAATAAAAAACACCCCCTTTCATCAATTTATTACCCTCCAAAATATCCCCACAGGTCCGATATACTCCACACGACATCCTATGATGATCCCGGCTCTGCTACAACCAGAAGCTGCAGTGATGGAAAACATGATCGATCACTCCTGCTTTTGGAATGAACTGACGGCAGTGGGTAGCCAAGGGACCAAGTGTGACCTCCGATAAACTTGCTGCTGGATTGCCAGATTGGAGGACATGGTGGCACAGAAGTCCGGCAATCTGGCAGTCACAAAAGTCTAGCAATCCGGCAGTCAGGTCATTAGAGTTCACACTCGGGGCTACTTGCTGCCCTCGGTGAAAGTTGAATCCACTGGTCTCAATGAAAATGGAACCTGCTGCGGGATTGCCGGACTGTCGGATTGCACAACACGGCTGCACAACAAACCGACAGCGAGCAGAGAGTTCCACTTTGACAGAGAGCAGAGAGTTTAATTTTATGTTAAATAAATAAACTAAATTACTATAGTGTTTAGGATGTGTTAAATTTATGGGGTCTTTAATGGTGTAGCTAGTCTGCAGTCCCGAGGCAAAATTTTCACCTGGGCTCCATCCTGCATATTGGGGTGATGTAAGGTGTCTCCCCTGAGTGCTGTGTGTGTGTGTTTACACTTTGTGATCCCTTGTAAGCTGATTGTCCACGGAAATTTTTTTGGGGCTTAATAAATGTGTTAAAGACTGTGTGTATTTTTATTGTAAATAAATATAATGTGTGTGTGTGTGTGTGTGTGTATATATATATATATATATATATTTATTTTTTTCCTCTCTCTGACACACACACAGCTCTGCTATACACTCAGCTCTGACACACACACACCTCTGCTATATACTCAGCTCTAACACACACAGCTCTGCTATACATTCAGCTCTAATACACACATATCTCTGCTATACACTCAGCTCTAACACACACTTACAGCTCTGCTATGCATTCAGCTCTAACACACACACACACCTCTGCTATATACTCAGCTCTAACACACACAGCTCTGCTATACATTCAGCTCTAATACACACACAGCTCTGCTATATATTCAGCTCTAACACACACACAGCTCTCCTACACATTCAGCTCTAATACACACACACAGCTCTGCTATACATTCAGCTCTAACACACACACACACACACACACACACACACAGCTTTGCTATATACTCATCTCTAACACACACACAGCTCTGCTATACACTCAGCTCTAACACACACAGCTTTGCTATATACTCAGCTCTAATACACATACAGCTCTGCTATACACTTAGCTCTAACACACACAAAGCTCTGCTATACACTCAGCTCTAACACACAGCTGTGCTATACACTCAGGTCTAACACACACAGCTATGCTATACACTCAGATCTATTACACACACAGCTCTGCTATACACTTAGCTCTAACACACACAAAGTTCTGCTATACACTCAGCTCTAACACAGCTGTGCTATACACTCAGCTCTAACACACACAAAGCTGTGCTATACACTCAGGTCTAACACACACAGCAGTGCTATACACTTAGCTCTAACACACACAAACAGTTGTGCTATACACTCATCTCTAACACACACAGCTCTGCTATACAATCAGCTCAAATCCACTCTAATCTAGATGAAACCATGTGCTCACAGGACCTGTGTGATGTCACCGTCATGTGATCAGTCACATGATCAGAAGCTGCCACTCCAAGGGACTCTGCTTTCTGTCTGCAGGACTCTGCTGTGTGGGAGTATGAAGCGGAGCCACGGGTGTAATGAGCAAAGGGCGGAGCCACGTGTGTAATGTGGGAGAGCGGAGCCACGTGTGTAATGTGGGGGGGGGGACGGAGCCGCGTGTGTAATGTGGGGGTGGAGTCGCATGTGTAATGTGGGGGGCGGAGCCGCAAGTGTAATGTGTGGGGCACAGCCACATGTGTAATATGGGGGGCGGAGACGTGTGTGTAATGTGTGGGGTGGAGCCACACATGTAATGTGCAGGAGGGCGGAGCCAGGCATGTAATGTCTGGGGGCGGAGCCGCACGTGTAATGTGGAGGGTCGGTGCCATGCATGCAATGTGCAGCGGGGGGGAGCCGCGTGTGGAAGTTGCAGTGACGTTCGAACTGAGCCTGCACAACTGACAGTGGCGCAGTGCATGCTGGAATAGGGTTACAGAAACTGGAGATTATGTATGTAGACTAGAAATAGGCGTGTGGTGAAAAAAACATCTGTCTATGCTTAGTGGTGCAGACAGGAGCAGTGGTGAGTGGGGCTGGGGGCATGCAGATCTGGTGAGAGGGCTGGAGGCATTCAGATCTGGTGGGGGGGCATACAGATCTGGTGGGGGGCATATAGATCTGGTGTGGGGGGCTGGGGGCATACAGATCTGGTGGGGGGGCTGGGGGCATACAAATCTGGTGAGGTGAGCTGGGGGCATACAGATCTGGTGGGAGGTGGTCTGGGGGCATACAGATCTGGTGGGAGGTGGTCTGGGGGCATACAGATCTGGTGGGGTGGGCTGGGGGCATACAGATCTGGTGGGGTGGGCTGGGGGCATACAGATCTGGTGGGGGCTTACAGATCTGGTGGGGGGCTGGAGGCATACAGATCTGGTAGGGGGCTGGGGGCATACAGATATGGAGGGGCAGGGGGCATACAGATCTGGTGGGGGGGGCTGGGAGCATAGAGATCTGGTGGGAGGGCTGGGGGCATACAAATCTGGTGGGAGGTGGTCTGGGGGTATACAGATCTGGTGGGGGGGCTGGGGCATACAGATCTGGTGGGGGGGCTGGGGGCATACAGATCTGGTGGGGGGGCTGGGGGCATACAGATCTGGTGGGGGGCTGGGGGCATACAGATCTGGTGGGGGGCTGGGGGCATACAGATCTGGTGGGGGAGTGGGGGCCTACAGATCTGGTGGGGAGGTGGGGGAATACAAATCTGGTGGGGGGCTGGGGGTATACAGATCTGGTGGGGGGGCTGGGGGTATACAGATCTGGTGGGGGGCAGGGGGTATACAGATCTGGTGGGGGGGGCTGGGGATATACAGATCTGGTGGAGGGAGGCTGATGTCCCCTGCAGCAATGAGCACATTGTTGGAGCGGCCGCTGCAGGTTGATGTTATGGCTTTACTGTAGCTGAATGCTTTACAGCGCCACAAAGCATTCAACTGCAGTAAAGGGCTGACAGCAGAATCGGCGGCGGCCCCGAACAGGTGAGTATACAGCAGTGTGTATGGCTGTGTTGTGTGCATGTGCGCTATGTGTGTGTATGTGCTTGCTGTATCTATGTGTGTCTGCTGTGTGTGTATATGTGTGTATGCGTGCGTGCCTGCAGTGAGGACCCGGAAGGCAGAGCATCGTTCGAACTGCGGCTGCGCAACGGACAATGCCGCGGTGCATTGCGGAATAGGGGAACAGACAGAACTGGTGATTATGTAAGTAGATGTCAGCACTGGAGTCCACCTGGGTCTCTAGCCATACTGTTCAATTTACTTCAAATGTCAACTGTTAGCTCTGACACTGATGCACCCTGAGCCTGCAGGACAGCTTGAATTTCTTTAAAATGTAAGTGGGGCAGCTTATTCACCATCAAGACAATCCTGTGTTGCAAATTTCATAAATTTTTCTCTGCTGTCTACGTCCAACAAGGTTAGTAACAGTTGCAGTTAGGTATGAGGAAGTGCCAAGCGAGCAGTAAAAGGGAAGGGTACTCCTGTGTCTAGGGAAAGGGGAGATGGTGACCCTTGACCATCCCTACTGCTAGTCCTTAGGGTCCTTCACCACCCTAGATAAGTTCTGCACCTAAGAGCCGAACTGGATAACTGACCCAGGTATCCCTAGTGCTGAACCCTGAATAGCTAACAGGTGGGATGAGCTCTTCATCAGCTCCACAAAATGCTAAAGGAAGACACAAGGAGGAAACATGGGGGAAAAAGAATTAACTACTTATCCACAGATGACTAGCAAAAGTTTAGCGAAACTTCAGCAACGATACAACAGATGAGAGCAAGCTACCTGCTTACAACCAGAGCTAGAATGAACTAAATAATATCACCAGCACCAGTCCAGGGAAGAAGGGAGTATTTAAGTACCAATACTGATGATCAGCAGCTGGGTGGAAGGCGAGCTCCTAGTGGGTCCAAAAGGGGGTGAGATGGAAATCCAGCAGGAAAGCTACCTATTACGATGAATACTAACAGCAGGAGCAATAAAAAGTCATGGAGCATTTTGCGCAGCCAAACACTGTGACCTTCTATAGCCAGAAACCACTTGACTGTGTGTCACCCGTGACACACCCGTGATAGTTGTACATCATGGACAAAAGAACATCAAGATCTCTGAAGATGGACTTGTAACCTTTACATTGTTGACAATTTCTAAAATATTGGTTCTCAATGCCTCAGACAGTTCTCTTCTCTTCTTTATGTTCACCATGCTTACTGTGGCACAAACAGACACACTATGAACAGATTGAGTCAATTTCTCCCCTTTTTATTTAGCTTCAGGTGTGATTTTCATATTGCCCACATCTGTTACTTGCCACAGGTAGGTTTGAAGGAGCATTACATGCTTGAAATAAAGTTGTTCACCTATAATTTTGGAAAGGTGACAATAATTTTGTCCAGCCCTTTTTTGGGGGTTTAAGTTAAATTACGGTATGTCCAATTTGCCTTTTTTTTTCTCTGTTGTTTTTTTGTGTTGTTTCAATACACACAAAGGAAATAAATATGTTTATAACAAAACATGTGTAACTGTAATCATTTTCGGAGAAAAATACTTCATTTTCTAGAACAACTTCAAGTGTGTCAACAGGTTCAAGCATGTCCCCGTTCTGAGGTTTCCTCCCCTGTAGCTGGTGCAGTGCCTGCTATGGCAATGCATGATGTCACTGCCAGGCCACCTCCAGTCACAGGCACATTGACATCAGCTGCTGGCACCTATTTGGCTGTCAGCATACTGTATATTGCAGTGCAGGGACCAGACATGTCTTTGCACAGGAATACATTTCAATTGGATATGTATCCTCGGATGCACATCCAGCTGTAGTAGGTACTAGCGTCGGCAGGCACCCTACACCCTGGTTTCCTAGTCTCGATTACATCCTCTGCGACATCAATTGTAACTCATCTGAGAGTCTTTGTTAACCCTGCTGTACTGTTCGGGTCAATATGACCCGAAATGATTTTTGAGACCCTGCAGATTTTTTTTAATGAGGATTTGAAACTAGTGGTTCATTGACTTCTCCTCATTTGTGGAGCTCTACATTTTTTTTTGTTTTTGTTTTTTTTTTTTGTTTACTTTTTGCTACACGCTGATTGTTACACTTGTACTGTTCGGGTCAATATGACCCGATAGCATTTTATACTGTTCTACAGGTTTCTGATTATTTCTAGAGTACTGCGGTTTGATTCTAAAACAGATAGAATGGAAAGAAGAGCTAAAGATAAACTAGCCCCTATTAGAAATGTTTGGAATCAATGGGTAGAGATTCTACCAAAATTGTATAACAGTGGTGAAAATGTAACTGTTGATGAGCAACTGGTGGCATTCCGAGGTAGGTGCCCATTCAGACAATATATACCAAGTAAGCCAGCAAAATATGGCATCAAGATATGGACACTTTGCGACAGCAAAAGTTCATATGCTCTAAATGTTCAAGTGTATACAGGAAAAACCCCTGATGAAAGACCTGAAAAAAATCAGGGTATGCGTGTTGTTCTAGATTTGACTCATGGACTAAAAGGACAAAATGTCACATGTGACAACTTTTTTACATCCTATCAACTAGGCCAGATGTTGAAGAAAAAACAACTTACCATGCTGGGTACTATGAGAAAAAACAAACCTGAACTACCGCAAGGTATCCTTAGCAAGAGAGAGGTGTACAGTTCTACTTTTTATTTTTCTGGAAATACAACTGTTGTTTCTTATGTTCCAAAAAAACCCAAACAGGTAATTCTAATGAGCACAATGCACCATGACAATGCCGTAAGTGATAGAGAAGACAGAAAGCCTGACATTATTTTGGATTATAATGCCACAAAGGGAGCAGTTGATACTTTAGACCAAGCAATATCAACATATACATGCAAACGCAAAACCAATCGGTGGCCAATGATTTTATTTTATAACATACTGGATGTTTCTGCATACAATGCATTTGTCTTATGGAGAGAAATCGACCCCGATTGGAACCGGAATAAGCTGCATAAAACAAGATTATTTCTTGAGAAATTGGGAAAATCCCTGGTGAGGCCATATATTGAGAGCAGAAAAGTGACCCCCAGAAGTGATGGAGCAACAGCCATTGTAAAAAGTGTCCAGCATGCTCAAGAAAGAGACTCCACATCCACGGCCTCCACCAGCACAGCTACCAGCAAAAAAAGGAAGAGATGTAGCTTCTGTCCATCTTCCTGTGACAATAAAACTAATCTGACATGTGCTGGATGTTCAAAATATCTGTGACGTGTCTTATTATTGTGTTCAGTGTAAAAACGCATGAACATGTTCAGTTTTTTCTTTTTTCTTTCTAAAAAGGTTGAAGTTTTTATGATTTTTCATTTGTTGATTTATAAAATTTGTTTTCAAAAAGTTAAATTTCATGTTTTAGTAATAGTAATGTAAAGCTTTTTTATTATTTTTGTGCAGAATGTCAACAATCGAAGATAATTGCAAAAAGCCTGTGTAACCTTTTTATGAAAAAAAAAAAATAATTAAGTTTGAATTTAAATTTTTCATTTGTTTATGATCAACCATGTTCACATACAGTATTTCAAATAAAAAAGTATTCAAATAAAACAATTAGAGTAGCTAAAAATCAAGAATTAATAGGTTGGGTCATATTGACCCGGGAACAGTACAAGTGTATAGCAAATGCAAACAGAACAGCAGGGTTAAAGAAAACCTGTCAGGTCCATTTTTTCACTTCAACTAGTGTTATGGCTTTCTGCTATAAAAAGTATACCTATTTTGCAGTAATCCAAACTTTAAAAAATCAGGCTTTGAAATCACTTTCAAATTAGCCAAGATGTCCATTAGGGTGTGCCAATATACACTGACGGCATCAAAATGCCCCTAATACACTTTCAAGCAAAATAGCTGTATGTGGCTTGATTTTTCACAGCTGGATCAGATTACTACAAAATATGTATAATTTTATTGCTGTACAAGGACATACATACAGGTGCAGTACTAAAATCGTCTTGATAGTTTGTTGTATCCTTGGGTCTAATTGATGCTGTCAATTGATGTCAACTGATGTCTGAGAGTAGCAAACTGAGCTGAGCTATATTTGTAGTGTAGCTTGAGAGAAAAGCAGGCAAGCACAGTGCCTGTTGGGACTACTATTCCCAGGATGCAAACTGATCAATGAGAATTCCCAGCATGTCAGTGTGTTTTAAGTAATAGCAATGATTCTCTGCATAAATAGATTGTTTTGGACATCCATAATTTATTATATACAATTAATATGCTAATAAATACTAATTAATATAAAAAAATATTTAGAGCAACATTTGATTTCCACCAATAACAAAGATGGTCCTGTAAACATGATAAAATAAGAAAATATCACTTGCTTCTGCTTTCCCACTGTTTTGTTTTGATAGATCTCTTGTCAAGAAGCTTTCAAGCAGAGCGGCATTTAGTGAAACAGTTGGTTATTGACAATGATGGTTGGTGGATTTCTACAGCATGAAATACAGACTGTCGCTTGTATCTAAACCTAAGAATGACTTGTTTTGATAACTAGTACAGTAGTTTGCTACTGAAACTGGCGACTATTTATTTAAATCAATAGAACACATGAAAATAAGAAACTTTGTTATATATCTTATCAGAGGAATCTGCTTTTCTCCTGAACTTATCCTTTGTTCTTAAAATTCTAAATTCACAGGTAAAATCTGTCTTCAGTGAATAAAGGTTTTCCCAATACTGCCTCTAGCCCTTACTCCTCTTGTCCTCTTCCTTCTCCATAACATTTTAAAACCAATTGTCATCTCACATCTCAGTAATGTGAAAATCTGTCTTCAAAGATTTTACCATTGTATTAAGATGGAAAGATCAGTCCAAGAGGAGAAACAAGCAGATTTCTCTAAGATGTATTGCAAAGTTGCTTATTTTCTTTTGTACTACTGATTTATGAAATTAAAATTAAAATACTCGTTAATATAATTGTGGTTAACATCAAACTCCTGCCCCATCCTTCCCTGATGGGAGGGGGAGTATCAGATTAGGTTTGGTCAGCAGCAGGACCAGGAGCAGAACTTAGGCGTATCCACCATTAGGAGTATCCCTAAGGTTAAGGATATCATAGGGACCCCTAGTGTGAGGGACAGCCTACGGGCCACTATCCTTCATTATCCAACAGTCACATCATAACATTATAGCTGGGTTTCTTTTTAAATTCCAGTATGGACCTGGTTGCTGCTCTAGCGAGACAATTGCAGTCCTTGATTCTTCAGGTGGCTGAATTAGAGGGGGCAGTACAGCAGTAAGCTAGTCCGCCACACCAAAGCAATCTGTCCTGATCGCTTGATCATAAGAACCAAAACTGCCCCTCCCGGAAAGATTTTCGGGGGGAAAGCAGCCAGTTTGTTACCTTTAGAGAGGCATATAAATTATACTTTCATGTATGTCCTCATTCCTATGATATTGAGAATTGAAGAGTGGGAATTGTTCTCTCGCTCTTGAGTGGGCCTTTTCCTTGCCCTTTGATTAACCACTTTTTTGGACTGTGGACAGATTTTTCTCAGCATTCGGTCTCATCTATGATGATCTGGACAAAATATCTTTAGGCAAATCTAAGATCTGTTAACTGCAACAGGAGAATCGGTCTGCAGAGGATTATTGCGCTGAATTTCGGTGTGGGTCCATAGACATTCAGTAGAACGACCCTTTGCTTAAAAGCCATTTTCAGGGCTTGCCTTGAGGGTAAAGGAGGCATTGGTAATGTATCAAACGTCTGCTTTAGAGTGTGCCATGTCTCTGGTAATATGTATTGACTGTTGATTTCGGCAGAGGTCTCATGAGAAAAACTCTCTGGGAAGGGGTTACTATACCAACATTACTTCCGCCCGCAAGCCTCACCCGAGCCCATGTAGCTTGGAGGGACTTCCCATGGGGGGAAAACCTACACTTCTCCAAAAAGGAGCGGAGTTTGTTTTTTCTGTGGCAAAAGGGGATACATTATCAGTTCCTGCCCCTCCGTGCCCAAGGAAAAACAGCAGTCGGAGCATAATGCATTTCCCATAGTCCTCCATATAGTATAATGCACAGTCTATAGTCCTCTATGAAGTATAATGCACAGACCACAGTCCTCCATATAATATAATGCACAGCCTATAGTCATCCATGTAGTGTTATGCCCAACGTGTACGCAGTGATTTATTAAAAAAATACTCACCTCACTTCAGTTCCCCGATGTTCCATTCTCGGCAGGGAGCATTCTGAAGCTGTGTCTTCACTGCTCTGCACAGTGGGCATGATGAAGTGATGTCATTTCACCCACTGAGCTGAGACATCAGATCTCAGATGCAGCGAGAATGATGAAGGACGAAGCAGACATGGGGAGTGCTCCCTCTTTCAACATTGAATTCAACTGTATCATCATTCATAATGCCAATACAGTTGAAAGTGTGACATTGGGAGTGGGAACGGTGGCCACCATAGTGGCCATGGGGTCTACAGCCATTGGTAGTGTGCCACTGGGGAATACTGTTTATAATACCTGGGAATGGTATAAAAAGGAAAGTATATTGAGCTAACACCATATTCCTGACGAATCAGGTCATTTAAACCTTTCAATTAAATGCAAAGGTCTTGCAGAATGTTTTGTTGACAGCATGCATAAGCTTTCAGTTTGTATAGTAAAGTGGTTACTCCATGCCGAACTCCAAGACCTATACCTCTACTGAGCCAAATGCACATTAAATATGTTCAAAATCATATAAATAAGCTATCAAAGTTTTAAGATTCTGTTCTGCAAAGCAATAAATAAAACGGAAACATTTTTGGCTAAGGATCATCAATATTTCTGAAAGAAATTAAGCATATGGTGAAAGAAATCCATGTTTGCAGTGAATCAAGACAATTGTTCTGTGATGCCTACAGTGAAGCGTGGTGGTGACTTGGTGATGCTCTGCTTTCATCCTCTAACACTAAAAACCTGCAGTGTGTGGATGGTAATATTGATTCAATCAAATATCAGGAAATTCTAGGAGAAACATCATGTTCATGGTCAAGCTAAAGCTCGTGTGACATGGAATCTTCCAACATGACTATGAGCTCAAGCATACTTCTAATTTCAACAATATATGTTTTCAGAAGAATTATTGGAAGATTCTTGAATGACCATCATAGTTATCTGACCATTCAAATGTTTTGATGGTAATTGAAAAAGGAGGTTACAGCATGCAAACCTAAAAATGTCAGTGAACTGAAGATGCTCAGGAATGCTGCCTGAATCTGGTGTCTGGATATGTGTCATGTTTTCAGCAGGTCATAGCAGTCCAAAACAGTGGCGTAACTTAAAACTCATGGGCCCCAATGCAAACGCTAAAATATGACCCAATTATTAAAACGACTTTTGGCTTCCCTTAGGCTTCAGGGCCTGGCTGCAATTGCAACCCCTGTGCCTACTGTAGTTACGCCCCTGGCCCAAGGGCACTCTACTAAGTAGTAGACACTTACCATAAATAAGTCTAAGACTGATACTACTAAGATAGTACTCATTAAAAGTGGCATTATGTGTTGAATTTGTAGAAACAAACCCCTTGTTATATTACTTGTGTTGAGCTATTTAAATTATACTTCTTTGGTTTCCTGTAAACAGCCTAACGTTTGTAAATTTTGACAATAAATGTAACATGTAGTCGTAGTTGAATGGTCTGGATTGATGTACCTTTTATAGATTTAAAAAAAAAAAAAACTACTGAAATGTAAACAAAAAAAAAAGAGGATTTTATGATTAGGTTTGAATGACAACATAATCGAAATTCTCAATTTATGCTGCAGATACTAAATTCATTTGCAATGCATTCTTCTACCAACATCAAATACATACCTTATGGAATGAAAACCAGTACTATATGAGGTAAAGTTAATTAATTGTAATTGATTCAAACTAAATCACTATGTCCAGAGCTTATTATAGTTTAATTCACAATTTCCTTCTTCTGCAAGAAGTGTAGCCATATAGCATGGTTCATTGTCAACTAAGGCAGCCAGACAAAGAAAGCAATCTAAAGTGAACAAAATATAAATGCAACACTTTTGTTTTTCCTTCCTATTTCCACCAGCTGAACTCAAAGATCTAAGACTTTTTCTATGTACACAAAAGGTCTTTTCTTTCAAATATTGTCTAAATCTATGCTAGTGACCTCTTCTCCTTTGATAATCCATCCAGTTCACAGGTGTGGTACATCAAGATGCTGATTAGACAGCATGATTATTACACAGGTGTGCCTTAAGCTAGACACAATAAAAGGCCACTTTAAAGTATGTAGTTTTACAGTGTTGAGAGAGTCTGGGATGGGGGTCATAAATCAAATCAGTATCTGGTGTGAACATTTGCCTCATGAAGTGCAACAATCTCCTTCCCATAGAACTGATCAGGTTGTTGATTGTGGCCTGTGGAATGTTGGTCCACTCCTCTTCAATGACTGTGCGAAATTGCTGGATATTGGCAGGAACTTGAACACACTGTCACATATGCCAATCCAGAGCATCCCAAACATGCCCAATGAGTGACATATTCGGCGAGTATAGTATGCTGGCCATGCAAGAACTCAGATGGTTTCAGCTTCAAGGATTTGTGCACAGATTATTGCAACATAGGGCCATGAATCATCATGCTGCAACATGAGGTGATGATCGTGGATGAAAGGCACAACAATGGGCCTCAGGATCTCCTCACGGTATCTCTTCTGTGCATTCAAAATGGCATCAATAAAATGCACCTGTATTTGTTGTCCATAACAAACGCTTGCCAATACCATAACCACACTGCCACCATGGGCCACTCGATTCACATCGTTGACATCAGCAAACTGCTCAGCCACATGACGCCATACACGAAGTCTGTCATTTACCCTTTAAAGTGAAAACTGAGGTTCATCTATGAGGAGAACACTTCTCCAGCTTGCCAGATGCCATAGAATGTGAGCATTCGCACAATCAAGTTGAATTAGACAACGAAGTGTAGTCAGGTGGAGACCCAGATGAAGATGACAAGCATAGCAAGGAGCTTCCCTGTGACAGCTTGTGCAGAAATGTTTTGGTTACGCAAGCAACTGTTGCAGCTATCTGGCTGGCTGGTCTCAGACGATCTTGGAGGTGAAGATGCTGGATGTTGTGGTGCATTTACATATGGTCTGTGGTCGTGAGACCGGTTAGATGTACTGCCAAATTCTCTGAAACACCTTGGCAATGGCTTATGGTAGAGATATGAACATTCAATTCACGGAAACAGCCCTGGTGGACATTCCTGCAGTCAGCATGCCAATTGCATGCTCCATCAAAACTTGCGACATTTGAAGCATTGTGAAAAAAATGCACATTTTAGAGTGGCCTTTTATGGTGGCCAGCCTACAGCACACCTGTGCAATAATCATGCTGTCATGCTGGATTATCTCGGCAAAGGAGCAGTGCCTGCTAACACAGATTTGGAAACATCTGTGAAGAATATTTGAGAGTAAAAGGCCTTTTGGTACATAGAAACAGTCTTAGATCTTTCAAGTTCATCTCATAAAAAATGTGAGCAAACATAAAAGAATTGCATTTAGATTGTTATTACCATAATAATGAATGTATATCCACACATACAATAATAGGATTAAAGGCAAAAAATTATAACCATAAATTATTAAGAAAATTTTAGATTTTATTTCATTATAGAACAAACTTGGGCAAAGTGCGCCTCGTGGGCCACATCCTGCCCCCTAGCTGTTCCAGTCCAGCCCACGGAACAAGACAGCAGGAAGACTGAAAACAGTAGCCTGTGAATACATTGGTGAAGGACAGAGTAGACAGCTTCTTCTTCCACCAGTCAGTGTTTGTGACTAAAGGGTGCTTTACACGCTGCGACATCACTAATGATATATCGTCGGTGGTGCACGCCGCTGGTTGTTTGTCGTTCCTGCAGCATCACACATCGCTATGTGTGACACTGCAGGAACGACTAACATCTCCTTACCTGCGTCAACCGGCAATGAGGAAGGAAGGAGGTGGGCGGGATATTCCGCTAGCTTATCTCCGCCCCTCCGCTATTGGACGGCTGCTGTGTGATGTCACTGTGACGCTGCACAAACCGCCCCATTAGAAAGGAGGCGGTTCGCCGGCGACAGCAACGTCACAGGGAAGGTAAGTCCATATCACGGGTGTAAGCGATGTTGTGCGCCACGGGCAGTGATTTGCCCGTGACGCACAACCGACGGGGGCGGGTTCGCTCACTAGCGATATCGACAGCGATATTGCAGCGTGTAAAGTGCCCTTAAGACAGCCGACGTGATGATTGCTGTGCGGAGGGTCGGTGCACCACAGACCAGAGCACAATGCTGGGTGAATGGAAGCGAAGTGAGTATGCGTTGGTTTATTTCATGTGTGGGCTTATACGGAATATAGGAGGGCTATGTGGGGGTTCATATTGTATAAAGAGGACTATGTGGGGGCTCATACTGCATATAGAGGCCATGTGGGAAATCATACTGTGTATAAGGAGACTATTGGGGGTTCATACTGTATTTACCACAACTATGTGGGTGCTCAAGCTGTATAACAGGGGATATGTGGGGGTCATACTCATCACACTATGTATAAAGAGACTGTTTGGGAGTTCATATCGTATATAGCAGGACTATGTGGTGGCTCATACTATATATAAAAGGGCAATGTAGGGACTTATACTGTGTATAAAAAAACTATTTGGGGGCTCCTACTGTATAAAGGGTGCTCATACTGTATAGAAAAGAACTCTGTGTGGGCTCATACTGTATATAGGGGTCTGTGTGTGAACTCATACAGTATATAGAGAGGCTGTGGATGCTCATATGGTATATAGGATTATGTCAGCATACTTTATTCCACTGTGTATACAGTCAGGGCCAGAAATATTTGGACAGTGACACAAGTTTTGTTATTTTAGCTGTTTACAAAAACATGTTCAGAAATACAATTATATATATAATATGGGCTGAAAGTGCACACTCCCAGCTGCAATAAGGGAGTTTTCACATCCAAATCGGAGAAAGGGTTTAGGAATCATAGCTCTGTAATGCATAGCCTCCTCTTTTTCAAGGGACCAAAAGTAATTGGACAAGGGACTCTAAGGGCTGCAATTAACTCTGAAGGCGTCTCCCTCGTTAACCTGTAATCAATGACGTAGTTAACAGGTCTGGGGTTGATTACAGGTGAGTGGTTTTGCATTTGGAAGCTGTTGCTGTGACCAGACAACATGCGGTCTAAGGAACTCTCAATTGAGTTGAAGCAGAACATCCTGAGGCTGAAAAAAAAGAAAAAATCCATCAGAGAGATAGCAGACATGCTTGGAGTAGCAAAATCAACAGTCGGGTACATTCTGAGAAAAAAGGAATTGACTGGTGAGCTTGGGAACTCAAAAAGGCCTGGGCGTCCACGGATGACAACAGTGGTGGTTGATCGCCGCATACTTTCTTTGGTGAAGAAGAACCCGTTCACAACATCAACTGAAGTCCAGAACACTCTCAGTGAAGTAGGTGTATCTGTCTCTAAGTCAACAGTAAAGAGAAGACTCCATGAAAGTAAATACAAAGGGTTCACATCTAGATGCAAACCATTCATCAATTCCAAAAATACACAGGCCAGAGTTAAATTTGCTGAAAAACACCTAATGAAGCCAGCTCAGTTCTGGAAAAGTATTCTATGGACAGATGAGACCAAGATCAACCTGTACCAGAATGATGGGAAGAAAAAAGTTTGGAGAAGAAAGGGAACGGCACATGATCCAAGGCACACCACATCCTCTGTAAAACATGGTGGAGGCAACGTGATGGCATGGGCATGCATGGCTTTCAATGGCACTGGGTCACTTGTGTTTATTGATGACATAACAGCAGACAAGAGTAGCCGGATGAATTCTGAAGTGTACCGGGATATACTTTCAGCCCAGATTCAGCCAAATGCCGCAAAGTTGATCGGACGGCGCTTCATAGTACAGATGGACAATGACCCCAAGCATACAGCCAAAGCTACCCAGGAGTTCATGAGTGCAAAAAAGTGGAACATTCTGCAATGGCCAAGTCAATCACCAGATCTTAACCCAATTGAGCATGCATTTCACTTGCTCAAATCCAGACTTAAGACGGAAAGACCCACAAACAAGCAAGACCTGTAGGCTGCGGCTGTAAAGGCCTGGCAAAGCATTAAGAAGGAGGAAACCCAGCGTTTGGTGATGTCCATGGGTTCCAGACTTAAGGCAGTGATTGCCTCCAAAGGATTCGCAACAAAATATTGAAAATAAAAATATTTTGTTTGGGTTTGGTTTATTTGTCCAATTACTTTTGACCTCCTAAAATGTGGAGTGTTTGTAAAGAAATGTGTACAATTCCTACAATTTCTATCAGATATTTTTGTTCAAACCTTCAAATTAAACGTTACAATCTGCACTTGAATTCTGTTGTAGAGGTTTCATTTCAAATCCAATGTGGTGGCATGCAGAGCCCAACTCGCGAAAATTGTGTCACTGTCCAAATATTTCTGGACCTAACTGTATATATATCAGAGCGGCACGGTGGCTCAGTGGTTAGCACTGCAGTCTTGCAGTGCTGAGGTCCTGGGTTCAAATCCTCTGCAACGAGTCTGTATGTTCTCCCCGTGTTTGCGTGGGTTTCCTCCGGGTACTCCGGTTTCCTCCCACACTCCAAAGACATATAGATAGGGACTTTAGATTGTGAGCCCCAATGGGGACGGTGTTCCTGATCTATGTAAAGCGCTGCGTAATATGTTAGCACTATATAAAAATAAAGATTTGATATATATATATATATATATATATATATATATATATATATTGAGCAAAGTTATTTTCAGCCTATTGGTTTTGGCCATTCACAACAATCACAGTCTGTCGTACCCCTCGTGAAAATTAATTTTCCATCCCAGTTTTAGAATAATTCCTTCACCATATGGTACACATTTCTTAGTTTGCAGCTCAGACGGGGTCCTCTGGCCACATACATTAGATAGAAATTGGCAGATCCCACTGATTGTAAATTTGAATAGGAGCAGCTTATTCTCTCAGATCACTATTGGGGCAGCAATGATCCAGTACATGGAACTTCAACATCCCTGATTATTTTTTTACATATATGATAAGTTCTAGCTAAAATCAAAGATCATAGCAGTAATTATGAAAGCAACATCTCCCCGGCATGTTAAATGCTCCTGATACTTGTATTTAAGCAATTATTATTATTTTCTGGAGCTTGACTGCATCTTTAAAAAAAATTATATGTTATCTTCCAGATATGAAAATCATGAATGCATCACAAAATATATAAATTATATATTTCACATCGTTTTTTTCCTTTTCCTTCTATAAACATTTTACCATAGCACTGTACAGGAATTAAAACTGCACTCAGTTGGGTGCTTAATTTAGATTCCTTATTTCTCACTCCCTAGGGACAAATTTATAGGAAGGCAATTAACCTACCAGTATTCTTTTGAAGTGTAGAAGGAAACTGGAGTACCCAGAGGGAGCAAACACACAGGGAGAGTATACAGATTCTGTACAGATGTTGTCCTTGGTTGGACTCAAACTCATGTCCCTAATGTTTCAAAGAAACAATACTACCCAATGATGCACCATATTTATGTGTTAGTAAATTCGAGCTCTAATAGTTACAGTGGCATGCAAACGTTTGGGCATTGCTGGTCTAAATTACTGTTATTGTGAACAGTTAAGCAAGTTGAAGATCTGTAAAAGGTATAAAATTAAAGAGGACATATATCTTTTGCATTTTAGGCAAAAAAAAAACCCCATGTATATACTGTATATATTTTCATCTTTTATATTTTTAAATTAACAAAAAAGGAAACTGGGCTGATGCAAAAGTTTGGTCACCCTGCATGGTCAGTACCTTGTTGCACCCCCTACAGCTGGTAAACACTTTATCCAGCCAGCCAAGAGTCTTTTAATTCTTGTTTGAGGGATTTTAATCCATTCTTCCTTTGAAAAGTCTTCCAGTTCTGTGAGATTCCTGGGATTTATTACATGCACTTCTGTTTTAAGGTTTAGCCACAGATTTTCAATGATGTTCAGATCAGGGGACTTTGAGTGTGTAGCGCCCTGGACTAGTCAGGTCGTCACAGGTAACACACACACACCCCCACCCCCCAGACAGTTACATTAGCCAGACAAAAAACCTTTGCCTCCCTCCAGGGTCTGATGTCCACACCAGGTGGGGCGGAGCCAGGCGGTTGGCCCCACCCACTGAGGAGTTCACAGGCCTGGAGGCGGGAAAAGCAGTCAGATAGAGTTTGGAGGTTGAAGTGAGAGGAGTGGAGTGGAGGTGTTTGGGTCGGAGCCCAGACACTGACAGCAAGGTTGGCAGACGGTGGTGGCCATCTGCAGGATTGGTGGATCAACGCGGTACCGACCGGGGAGCAAAGTGAAGCTAGCACATACAGGCAGGGCCATCGGACCCCGACCAGGCTTGGAGCCGCCGACAAAAGTCAAATCCGAGTGTGACCGGAACCCCAGGGGTTTCCTAACAACCAAAGACCCGTTAGAAGGAAACCGTCTGCACCGTGAGGGTATACAGCCACCGCTACAGGCTAGAGACCCAAGGGCCAGCGCCTGCGGGCACAACGGGCTCCTCCGGCATCCATACACCGGGGAGCGGACTACCGTTGGGGACCCATCGTAGTCAAAACAGTACACAAAGGTGCAGGGAGAGACAGCCACCATCACCTGTCCGGGGAGAGACACTACAGCCGGCTGCGGGACCCGTCCATCCAGCCGTTTGGTTTACCGGAGACTTTGTGCATCTCTTGCTGAGTGAGTACACCCGTGCCATCCGGCACCACGCCGCGCTGTCACTGCAACCCTGCACCTCACTGACCCTGCCTCCCTGTCACACCACCGGGCCCCGGGACCACCAACCCCTACCCACGGAGGGGGAAAATAATATCCCAGCTGCTCCCTACCATCGCTCCCGGGATCCCCGTCACCAGCAGCGGTGGTGCCCATCTTCACCACAACCCGTGGGTGGCGTCACGGACAATCCCCTTTTACAATAACCCCTTTTTATAGTGGAGCCTGGGATCACAGACCGGGTCACGCCACCGTGATACTTACTGAAGTGACCCTTGGCCCGGATCTGAGTACCCCTATCCCTGGGCGACACAAGTGCCATTGTAAAACCTTCAGCTTGCGCCTTTTAAGGTAGTCTACTGTGGATTTTAATGTGTGTTAAGGATCATTATCTATTTGTGGAAACCAACCTTTTTTCAACGTCAGCTTTTTTACAGCAAACGTTTTGTGAGAGCTGCTCATAGGATTGCTTAAAAGGCAAATCAGAACACCCGCTTGACTGCAAAACACCTTTAGGAAGATTTAGCAGACTCTGGAGTTGTGGTACATTGTTCTACTATTCAGAGACACCTGCACAAATATGGCCATCATGAAAGAGTCATCAGAAGAAAACCTCTCCTGTGTCCTCCCCATAAAATTCAGAGTCAGAAGTATGCAAAAGAGAATCTAAACAAGTCTGATACAAAATTAAAACAAGTACTGTGGATCAATGAAGTTAAAATAAAACTCTTTGGTTACAATGATCAAAGGTTTGTGTGGATTAGAAAGGGCACGGAGTTTCAGGAAAAGACATAACACCAACCATTAAGCATGGGTGTGGATCAACCATGCTTTGGGGCTGTGTTGCAGCCAATGGTACGGGGAAGATTTCATGTTTAGAGGTAAAGAATGGATTCAATGAAATTTCAACAAATTCTTGATGCAAACATAACACCGTCTGTAAAAAAACTGAAGTTGAAAAGAGGATGGCTTCTACAAATTGATGATGATCCTAAACACACATCAAAATCCACAATAGACTAGATCAAAAGTCACAAGTTGAAGGTTTTACAAGGCCTCACAGTACCCTGATCTGAACATCATTGAAAACCTGTGTCTAGACCTCAAAAAAGCAGTGCATGCAAGACAAGACAAGAATCTTACTGAAAGGGAAGAATTTTCCACAGAAGAATGAATGAAAATCCCTCAAACAAGAATTAAAAGAATCTTGGTTGGCTATAAAAAGCGTTTACAAGCTGTGATACTTGACAAAGGGGGTGCAACTAGCTCCTAACCATGCAGGGTGCCCAAACTTTAACATCAGCCAAATTTCCTTTCTTGTTAATTTAAAAATGTAAAACATGAAAATATATATATATTTTTTTTTGGCCTAAAATACAAAACAAAGTGTCATCTTTAACTTCATGCCTTTTAGAGATCATTTCATATTCAACTTTATTAACTGTTCACAATACCAGTAATCTTGACCAGGGGTGCACAAACGTTTGTATGCCACTGAATTTTCAACATGAGTACTTTCTGAACTACATTTTCGATTAACTTGTGACTTTTTAATAAAGATTTTCTACAGATTATAAACTGCACATTACTGTATGTTCAGCTTGTTTTTAACTCCATTGAAAATAAATCTAGTTAAATATACTTTGTCATTTTTCTTATAGCTGTTACACATGATGAGATACATATGACCTGTGGGTTACCAAACACCCCAGAAAAAAAGCAATTTCAGCACACAATGGGTATGCTTGGTGTGTTAGTCTTTACCTTGTACTTTTAGCCTTTATTAGACTTTGATTGCTGTTCTTACATATTTATTATTGATGGGCGAATAGTAGCTATTCGTGTTCGTATAATGCTTACCGAATACCGAGTACTATTCCAGTATTTGTCACAACAAGAAAAATGCTCAGATTCCCCATTGGAAATAGACAGGAACAAGCTGTGGATATAAGGAGCGTAATAGGGTCTTACCGATGTATAATATGGTGACTTTAAAGGAAAACCGCTCACCTGGATTAGTTGTGTGTCTTACAACCAATATAGAAACATATAACAGCAGCAGCCAATCTCATGTGCCAAAGGCAGAAGCAAAACAAAAACAGGATAATTGTAGAGTACTCTGCGCTGCTGTACAAAGAATCACTCCAAGTAATAAAGCAATGTGGGTGGTTTATTCTACGCGTTTCGAAGAGATATCCCCTCTTCTTCTTCAGGATTGGTGGATTTTTCTGAGGAAGAAGAGGGGATATCTCTTCGAAACGCGTAGAATAAACTACCCATATTGCTTTATTACTTGGAGTGAGTACAGCAGTGCGGAGTACACCACAATTATCCTGTTTTTGTTTTGCTTCAGATTTCCCATTGACTTGCATTAACTTTGTTACAAATACCGGAATAGTTCTTTGGGATTCGTTACAAATAATCTGAACATCAATAGTTACCATTTGCCCATCACTAATGTTTTTCAAACTTCTTGGGTTATCAATCAGTGTTGATTATTACACTTAGCATGACTTTCATTTTTTCTAATTCACATGGATACTATATGTATAGTGGGGAAAAAACCTATTTAGTCAGCCACCAATTGTTCATGTTCTCCCACTTAAAAAGATGAGAGAGGCCTGTAATTGCCATCATAGGTAGACCACAACTATGAGAGACAAAATGAGAAAACAAATCCAGAAAATCACCTACTCTGATTTGGCTTTTTTTTTTTTTTTTTTGCAAATTATGGTGGAAAATAAGTATTTGGTTAATAACAAAAGTTCATTTCAATATTTTGTTATATGTCCTTTGCTGGCAATGACAGAGGTCAAACATTTTCTGTAAGTCTTCACAAGGTTGGCACACACTGCTGGTGGTATGTTGGCCCACTCCTCCATGCATATCTCCTCTACAGCAGTGCTGTTTTGGGCCTGTCACTGGACAACACGGACTTTCAACTCCCTCCAAAGGTTTTCTATGGGGTTGAGATCTGGAGACTGGGTATGCCACTGCAGGACCTTCATATGCTTCTTATGAAGCCCCTCTGCTGAAGAAGCCAATGCGACACGCGCATCCAGGTGTCTGGGAGCTGTGCAATCTCCTTGGTATATGGTGGCAGCAAGCTAGGCACTTAACATACATGAGTAAGCTACCTACTTACAATATTTTGTAAGACAACTGTTTGTTATGTAATTGCATAATGGATAGCTTGACTCCACACATTATTTTGTGCCTGCTGTCTGAATTTTGATTAAGATCGTTTAACATATGGTGCTACAATATGTATGTGCATTTCAGCTCATACAGGTGCATGTACCTTCCCGTACATATTCTGTGATATATATAATCTCTTATATATGCTGCCATTAATACATGGAGATACCTCTCCTTTTTGTAATCCTCCATCAATTTCACATTATGATGATATTTTTAAAATATTTTGTATGTTTTGTATCCAATAAATTATGATTATGTTTTTTAATATAGTATTTCATGTGTGTTTCTTACACAATTTGCTTTTAGGTCACTCCTTCATTGCCCTGGTGGCGTGCTTGGGATCAGTATCATGCTGAAAGATCCAGCCACGTTTCATTTTCAATGCCCTTGCTTCTGGAAGGAGGTTTGCACTCAAAATCTCATGATACATGGCTCCATTCATTCTTTCATGTAAACGGATCAGTCATCCTGGTCCCTTTGCAGAGAAACAGTCCCAAAGCATGATCTTGCCACCCCCATGCTTCACAGTAGGTATAGTCTTCTTTGGATGCAACTCAGCATTCTGTCTCCTCCAAACACGACGAGTTGTGTTTCTACCAAACAGTTCTACTTTTGTTTCATCAGATTATATGACATTCTCCCATACTCTTCTGGATAATCCAAATGCTCTTTAGCAAACTTTAGATGGGCCCAGAAATGTTCTGGCTTAAGCAGGGGCACACGTCTGGCACTGCAGGATCTGAGTCCCGGGCGGAATAGTGTGATCATTTTGACCCCACGGGGGGAGATCTTACGTGGATCTCCACATCGAGGGAGATTATAAGTGGTTTTGTATGTCTTCTATTTTCTTATTATTGCTCCCACAGTTGATTTCATCACACCAAGCTGCTTGCCTATTGCACATTCAGTCTTCCCAGCCTGGTGCAGGGCTCCAATTTTGTGCCTGGTGTCTTTCGACAGCTCTTTAGTCTTCACCATAGTAGATTTTGGATGGTGACTGTTTGAAATTGTGGACAGGTGTCTTTTATGCTGATAACAAGTTCAAACATGTACTATTACTACAGATAAAGAGTGGAGGACAGAGGAGCCTCTTATAGAAGAAGTTACAGGTTTGTAAGAGCCAGAAATCTTGCATGTTTTTAGATGAGTAAATACTTATTTTCCACCATAATTTGCAAAAAAACTTGCAAAATTAGACAAGGTGATTTTCTGGATTTGTTTTCTCATTTTGTCTCTCATAGTTATGGTCTACCTATGATGTCAATTACAGGCCTCTCATTTTTTTAAGTGGTAGAACTTGCAAAATTAGTGGCTGACTAAATACTTGTTTCCCCACTGTATATAATTATATAATTATTATACACCTTATGCAGGAGATTCTTCTTTGCACTTGTTCTGTCTGTTGTTTTCATGGACTTATTTGTACCTTTTAATTTGTCTTGCAATATTTTTTCATTTTTGTAAAATTAATGTATAAATACACTGCATTCTGCATTGCTAGGTTGCGAACAAAACATAATACATGCCAAATGTTTGATATCATCACCCACGGATTGTGTCATAAGAATTTCAATACCTCAGATATTTTGTATATATTTTTCTGCACATAACATTTTATACAGGGTGCAGCCAGGCCCCTTTATGTTTGTTACTTACATAATGGAGACCCCATCCCTATATGGTGCACACTAGTACCAGGCAGCCTGCCTGGTTGAAAAGTATGGGCGTGTAATAGGCTGCTGACAAGGATACTATGCACCTGTGTTACATCACCGCCGGAGTCTGCTCCAGCGACTTCTGCTCCGATCGCCAGGCGACGCCGTGTTCCTGCCGTGGATGGTGCTGGTGATGGGAGAGGAGTCGATGCCAGCAGCACCGGTGGGCGCAGGCTCCGATCATCCACTGGGCTGGGTTATCTTGGGATATGCAGTACCGCTGGCTGACTGTGGGTGGCATGTGTCTTCCAGCTAAAGTTGCCAGCGTTCAGCTACAGCCAATGGGAAGATGGGAATGCACCACACCCTTCTTATTCCCCTTCCTGTCACATGACCACTGCCAGAGATAGTTCTGATTTTCCTGGCTCCTGTTACATCCTATTGTGTTTGGTTATTCCTGTGTGCTGACTTCTGCGTGTTTTCTGACTACCCTCCTGCCTGTTTTTGTACCTCGCTGCCCGATCCGGATTTGACCTCTGCTACGTTTGCTGACTACGTCATTGCCTGCCAATTCTATCCCTGTTCCGCAATTCCTGGTTTGACCCTGCCTGACTACTACTCTCATCGGACTGCAGCCATTCACAAGTAGTGATCACCAGGGCCCTGTGTATTTCCAAATCCCTCTATAGGGGTTAAAGGGTTTCAGGGTTCTGGGGGTCCTGCTTGGTGAGTGGCTTCCCTCTAGCCTCCACATTACAGCCTATCTGAGTCTGTGGATCCAGGCAGGCGTTACAACCTGTAAGTGGGAACGGCGCCCTATGCAAGCCACTAGTGTGCACTTTTGATGTATCCATCTATTGGGGGTCTGGTTGCATCCTGGTAGTGTATTAGTTTTTTGGCCTGAGCAGTTCACCACTGCTTTATCCTGATGTAAGTATCATAAGAATTTCAGCCTTTGGATTCTCAAAATCCATGAGTAGCTCTGAAGTTCCAGTGCTATCACTTTTCCGGTTGTATTTGACTCCTAAGATTCGTTGTTTAAGGTTTTTTTTTAACTTAAAGGCTTTATACGCATCACAGATTTATGAAAAGCAGAGTGCTCATTAAAGATTTGGGAGCGGAAAAGGAAGGGGTACAGGGAGAGTGAGATGAATAGAGAGTGAGAAAGAGACAAGGAGGGAAAGAGAGGTAGAGAGAGGGAGATAGAGAGGTAGAGAGAGGGAGATAGAGAGAAAAGATGAGAGGGAGAAAGTTAGACCAATAATTCTTTTACAGGTAGAGGACAGTAATGACAAGGCCATTTTTTGTATGTTCAGTACTGTTATATAGAGACGGTTTACTTCTTATAGATTTTTGCTGTCAAGTAGAGATAAGCAGACCTGTTGAAGTTTGGGTTCAGTGAGTTCAGCTAGACTTTAGGTAAAGTTCTGTTCTGGATCCAGACTTGATCAGAACCCCATTAGAAATCACTGATTGGACAGTTCGGCTCTCCGCCAACATGCAGCTAGCCATAAACAAATCACACCCAGGAAAGGAAGGGGGCACAGTATTTTAATATTTTTTGTACACACTACATCCAATACCGCTGATTTTACCCTTAGTGAGAGCCATTCAAACACTACAAGTGGGTTATGCTAGACCAAGCATCGAATGTACCCGAGCACAGCGATGTTTGATTGAGTGGTTTGCATATGTAAAGCACCTGAACTCTGAACTCAAACACTGATTTTTTGTAAAGTCCATGTTCGGTATGAACTTCACTATTTGGGTTCACTTATGTTTACTGTCAAGTGTTAAACAGTATTCAACAACTCCCTTGATGAATCTTTTTTATTAAGAAACGCATTGGGAGATTCTTCTGGACCCTCAGGTACTGAGAGGTGGTGGTTTTTTGAGAGCTAATCCTTTACCTACATATGAGGGACCCACAGTGAACAACCATGGATGCCTGCATACACATCCAGTGAGACCATTCCTTTTGTCCATGTAATAATATATTAGCTGCTACCTTATCCACCATCCCTGCTTTCTCTTGTTGGACATTAAGGGCATGCCAAACTGTATTATTTGTGTGGTGTTGCAGCATAGCAGAGGGTGTTTATATGCCATTTTTGCACCCATTTGAAAATTAACAGTTGTATGCTATTTTTTTGTCACATTTGTTGTTAGTTCCATTTGTCTTACATGTTAGTTTGGGTCTTCGACCAGATTTACCATTTTAATGTGACCTAGTAAAGGTTATTATTTTAATATTCCAAATAAATTGCTATTTATTATAATTGGACTGATTATACAATGTAATATTGTACCCGTTATTGGAATTCCCTTGTTTAGGTTTTTTGGGTTGAACAAGTCATTCTCACTCTGCCTTGCTGGGAGAACTGTCAATCGGCTGAATCAACAGGGCAACAACCAAATTGCGGCTACATGTATTCTTTATTAAAGTTAATTAACTTTTTAATCGTGTCCCTTGTAATATCCCTGTTCTACTGTGACTATAATTATATATCTTTCAGTAAACACATTATAACTGTCAGGGGTCAGACAAACTGCTACTCTTTGTTGCCTTTTTTTCCATTATAATGTCATAAATATTATTAGACTTCTGTGGAGGACAAAGTAATAATCATAAGGCTACACATTATTTAAAAATAATAACAGAAGCTCAGACTTAAAGGGAATCTTTATGCTACCATTAAATGACTGATTTCTTTCTATAAACCCCTTAAGAACCAAGGACATACCAATACGTCCTAGGTCATGTCAGAGTAATCACCACTGGCTGCTGTGGTGAGCCGGCGGTGATCCCTACACATGTCTGCTGATTTGAACAGCAGACATGTGCGGCTAACATAGTCCCTGTGGGATAGTCCCTGTGGGACTAATTATTGACATTGATATGCTGAGTCTGCGAGGACTATTATGACCCACAGTGATTTATTATGAAGGTTGAGGGTTGTTCCAACAAATTTTGTATAAATACTTTGAACGCTATTCTATATTAGAAATCTCCTTCTACTAATCCCTGTGGGACTAATTATTGACACTGTAACCTGACGTTCCATAGGTCCATGATTTAGGCACTCGGCCATATATTAATAGTTTGATCAACATAAGACCTATGCTAATAGATTTTCGTTATTACTGCTAATTGCTTTTACCATAGGCTGTTTGTGTCTCCAGCTACCCCTCCCCATTTTGGTGGATTGTATTTGCAGTCTCTTTTGTCCTACTATGCCTATTGTTTGTGTGTTTTTATTGAGTAATTATTAAAGCTATTTTTAAAAAAAAAAAAGGATTTATTAGCATCAGGAATATTCCTTGGGGGATATAAGTGATTTGATTTAGTACAAGCCTGCATTAATGGTGGTCAAGTAGATCCTGGAAACAGGTAGTGCCTTAGCAGATGTAGACACTTAAACACTTCTGGTAACAATCTGATATTGATTGATGCTAAGGGGTACTTTGCACGTTGCGACATCGCTAGCAAATGCTAGCGATGCCAAGCACGATAGCCCCGCCCCCGTCGCATATGCGATATGTAGTGTGAGCTGCTGTAGCGAACATTATCGCTACGGCAGCTTCACACGCACATACCTGGTCGGCGACGTCGCTGTGACTGCCGAAGAATCCCTCCTTCAAGGAGGCGGTGCGTTTGGCGTCACCGCGACATCACTAAGCGGCTGACCAATAGAAGCGGAGGGGCGGAGATGAGCGGGATGTAAACATCCCGCCCACCTTCTCCCTCCCGCATTGCCGGTGGACGGCGGGCGCAGGTAAGATGTTTGTCGGTCCTGCGGCTTAACACACAGTGATGTGTGGAGCTGCAGGAACGACAAACAACATCGTACCTGCAGACGCACCGACATTATGAAAATGAACGACGTGACACAGATCAGTGATTTTTGACTATTTCACGCTCGTTCATCTTCTCTCCTATGCTTTACATGTTGCGACGTCGTTACCAGCGCCGGATGTGCGTCACTTTCGATTTGACCCCGACGATATCGCAGTAGCGATGTCGCAACGTGCAAAGTACCCCTAAGACTAGGTCAGCAATATTACAGTCCAGGACAATCCCGTTAAAGGGAATCTGTCAGCAGGTTTTTGCTACCTTGTCTGAGAGCAGCATGATGTAGGCAAAGACATGCTCCTCAGTCAGACTGATGATAAAGCAAGGAAGCTTAAAGTGATATTGCAGGTAAACTAAAACACACTTTGAGATAAGACAGCGCAGTAATGTGAATGTTAACCCTTGCAGCACGCTGTCTACAGATTTCCCTTTAACACCCTATTAGAAATATTTAAAAGAACAACAGCAGGCACAAAAGCTCAGAGTTTGATTTGAAAAGCTTCTTTAAGTTTTTATTGTGGGTCAACCCATTACATGTAATAAGCCTACTTATGATGGTTGATGGTTTGTACAGAATTGCTTATAGATAGAGGAGCACTTTAAACATTTGCTAAAGTGTGAATATATTTTTTTAATTTTAATTATTTTGAAGGTTTGGTTCCTTTAGTCTTTGTCAGCATCAGCCCCCAACCGAGCTGTGCTTTGAGCAGTGAACCTTTAAGCTTTTAGAAATCTATCCTTTCTTTTCAAATAATCACATTACACATACAAAGTCAGATTGCAAATAATTGATGTCTACAATTACACTCCACAGCTGCCTGCAAACAATTTGCCCCAAGCTAGCAACTTTCAAGTTTTCTTGCACTGGCATTTTACTAGTGCTGTATCAATTTTAGCTGCAATATACTATGTTTTCGTTCAAACATTACTTATATCTTTACTGGTACAACTGAGGCAGCAATTTTTTTTTATAGACTGCTTTTCTAAATGCTATTGTGACGCCCTGGACTAGCCAGGTAGTCACAGATAGCGCCCCGCACAACACCAGTCCCCTAATAAGGTGTCATCAGCCAACTATTAAACCCTAGTCACCTCTCTCGGTGCTTGATGGACACACCAGGGGGGCGGAGCCAGGCAGTTGGCACGCCCACCGAGGATTTCAGAGAGCCTGAGGCAGGAAAACAGTTCAATTTTAGTTTGGAGTGGAGTTTGAGAGGGTAGTAGAGGAGGTCAGGCCGGTGTGACAAGTCTGTGACAGACTGACAGGTCCCGGGGTTGGAGCCCGGGCAACTTTGGCTAGGAGGCAAACGGTGGCCTCAGCCTGCAGGATCCGGGAAGACGGCTCGGTGGAACTGTGGTGGACCGGGACAGGGTAGTGGCCTGCCGGTACCGACCCGGGGAACCAACTCGGAAACCGGAGCACAAAGTGGGGTACTCAGACCCTGAAACGAGGTCCAGAAGCCACTGGACTAAGTTAATTAACTGATTGCGGTCTGGACTATAGGTCCTTTCCCACCCAAAGTCCCGACTGAAGACAATAGCCCAACGAGGGGGATAGAAAGCCACCGCACAGGCAGAGAGATCCCACGAGCCAGTGTATGTGGGCAAAAGGGCTCTCCCGACATCCACGAAGCCGGGGAGCGGACTCCCGTCACTGAAGCGCAGACAGTCCACAGATACACAACACGGTGCAGGAAAAAGGCAGAGACCACCAACCGGGTGGGGGACCAGACTGCAGACGGCTGTGGGCACTGACCACCATGATCTTGGTTTACCAGAGACTCGAGTGTTTCACTCCAATAGTGAGTACACCAGTACCCTCCGGCCGCCCATCTCCCTGCACCACCAAAGCAGCCCCCAACGGGTCCTGGGGCCACCATCCCTGCCCACAAAGGGGTTAACAACTTGCTGCATAACATCTCCCCCGGGTGCCCCATAACTGCAGCGGTGGTGTCCACCTTCACCACATCCCGTGGGTGGCATCACGAACTTAACCACGGCTCCGGCCGTAAACCTACGTCCCCCAAAACGCCAGCCCCCCTTTCAGATCGGAGTGACCACAGGGCCCCCGGGTCCGGAGACGCTCGAGCCACCACCAGCGATCCGAGCGGCTCGGTTGCAGCCAAGCCCGGGGCAGTACACTATGGCTGCCAGTATATGATGTGTTTACAAGCCATTAACATGAGATTTATGGATAGTGCTAAAAAGTTAACAAAATTCTAAAATGTATCATCTGTCGACCTTCTTTTATCACTATTTCAAAATGGATCAGTATTCACTTTCACACCTACGGCTGATATCAATGATAAACTTGGCCATACCATCTGCCTGTCTGACTGTCCATTGTCTGTCTTCTACTGTATCCTTTAAATGCTGCCAGTGCTGATGGCCCAGTCTCAGCCCAGCATATACTCCCTATCTATCATGTAAGATATAGTGTAAAACTGCCCCCATCCTAATACTCTACTGTGCAGCTTCTGCCACTGTTGCTTCACACTGTGTCATATAGTGCTTGTCTGTACTGCTCCTGCCAGGCCTGCCTTTATGGTCCTACACTGCTAGATATATCCTTGCCTGCCCCGTCCTAAGGGCTCATGCGCATGTTGCAAAATTACATGCATTTACGCTGCGTATTGCACTGCAGCGTAAATGCATGCGTCCTGCGTCCCCAGCACAATCTATGTAGATTGTGCATGACATGTGCGCACATTGCTTTTATGAACGCAGAGATTTGGGTGCGAAAATTTTGACCCAAATCCATGCGTTCATAAAATGAGCATGTCAATTAATTTGTGTGATTTGGATGCGGCTCCCACGCTGTCTATGGTGGGAGCAGCTGCCATAGCGCATGAAATAGGCTTAGGCAGTGTTTCTGCAGCGATTTGAAGCGCACATGTGCTGTCAAATAGCTGCAGAATATTCAGCAGTTACGTGTGTATGAACCCTAATTCTCTACTGTGCGGCTTCGGAGTCTTCTGCTGTGACTGCACGGACATTCCAGTCAGAGATCTGGCTGTCTGCTGACTGTGTGGGTGTAAAACCTACTCTCTTGAGTATACAGAAGCATCAATCAGCTTACAAAATAGGGCTCATTATTTGAAAGGTTTGTGGACAAAAGACCATTGCTTTTTAAGATTGAAAACAGCTAGCTTCTTCCTGTTCCCTGAAAAAAAGGGATAATTTTTCGAAGCTTGATAAAAAGCCTTTATAATTGTTCACTCGCTTTAAGGATAGGAAACATATTACGGATGCCCAAAAAAAGGATAATTTTTTTCACTACTAGTTGAAAAGCCATTACTTCTTTGCTTCCAAAAGTGCAGTTGAGTACATCTGTTTTTGTTCCATAAATAAAGAGATAATTTATGGACATATTGTGAAAAATCTTTCACTTCTTCATTCAGCAAAGAAAAAAGTTCTTGCAATTCCCCAAACAAGGATATTTTTTGCACATGTATGAAAATATTGTAGTTTTATCAGTTTACAATGTCTATGTACAGTATATCAACACTGCTGCAGTAAATAATTTTTAATACAGGCATATCAATGGCATGCAGCATGCTGAGAGGAGAAAACTATTTTGTTATCCTCCATTGTTTTATACAGTCATTACCTCTGATTTAATAAAAAAAGGAATAAAACCTCATCAGCATAAGTTGGTGAATTTTAAAGTTTGATTGCTATACTGAACGGCTCTTATTTCCCCTAATTTAAATGATAAGGGATTCCATTGCTAATGAGAAAAGTAGAAAAGAAAGGGGACATCCATAATGAGTGGCCATATATAGGGCAAAGGACAGGAACATAACCCTAAATAACCCAACACTTTAAAGGAAACCTGTCAGGTTTCCTATGCCCTCCAACCCTCCAGTATTTGGCTAAGCAGCCCTTTATTGTGTTTGACACCCAGACACATGATTAAAAAATAGGGAGTTTAAGAATAGCCACCCCGGTCAGCATGTTATCATGGCCCTCAGGGTTGTGATAACAAAAAAACACCCCCTTTCGCAGGTCACCTCAGGTCATTTTACCTGCAGTCACAGGTGGAGGACCATGGGAACCTCCAGCAGTGACCGCAAATAACCTGATTGATGTCACTGCTCATCACTGTGGCTCAGTCTCTTTCTGAAGCTCACAGCGGGCGGTCATATTTTATGCCCGTGCACTGTCACTAAAGATGTAGCAAAGCTGGGACCTTGTGTGGATTACATCCGAATTGGGTGTTTTTTGGGTTAATAAAGGGGTGAAAGAGGGTGTTCTTTTGTATTTTATTTCAAATAAAGGATTTTTTCGGTGTTTGGGTTTATTTCTTTTCACTTACAGATTAGTAATTGAGGGTCTCAGATGCCTCCCATTACTAATCTAGGGCTTAGTGGTAGCTGTGAGCTGTCATTAACCCCTTATTACCCCGATTGCCACCACACCAGGGCAATCAGGATGAGCCAGGTAAAGTTCCGGGATTGTCGCATCTAAGAGATGTGACAATCCTGGGCAGCTGCAGACTGCTATCTTTAGGCTGGGTGGGCCCCAATAACCATGGGCCTCCCCAGGCTGAGAATACCAGTTCCCAACTGTCAGCTTTATTATGGCTGGGTATCAAAATTGGGGGCTGCAGCCTGTAGCCATGTGCTTTATCTGTGCTGGTTATAATATGGGGGGACCCTACACCAAATTTTTAATTTATTTACTTTTACACCAATATAGATGCAGACAGCGTGTGTGATTGAAATCAGTCAGGCACGCATTCCCACTGGGTGGGGGCGCTGTCTGACTGCAACCAATCGGAGACGCAGGATTGCCTGTGGGCGGAGAAAGCAGTACATATGTATGAAGATAATGAGTGGCCCCAGCAGTAGAGTGAGCGGCCCCAGAAGCAGTGTACAGCCACGTGGAAACTGGTAAGTATGAAGCACTTGCTTTATTTTATTTTCTTTCTTCAATCTTTGATTTGTTTTATTATCTGGGTGATTGGATTCGGATTGTTACCTGGAGTTCCCTGAGAACTTCAGGCCAGGGGTCAATGCTCGGGTTCTTTTGAACTCGAGCGGATCCGAACTCTTACAATCTAGGTCCGCCCATCACTAGTCGGAAATATTTCCTTCAAGAAAAACTACAATGGTATGACATATTTTCTGACGTAATTTAAATATTTACTTTTTATTGGACATTAATTTTAGGTAATATAACATAGCAATATTATTTATCAAATATTATAGCAGTATATACAACATGCCTTTTTGTGTTAGCTCTTAAACCTGGATTGATGTCAAAGGAAACATGTAAGCATGTTTTTACATATGGATGTATTGTTGTGCTGTGTAGTCACTTGATTCAAAAATACATAAAATATCATTTTTTACAGATGCAATGTGCCAGACATGATATATTTAGCATACTAACCATATGCAAACCAGGCTGGAATTATACTAGGGGCATATCAGTGCACATAAACTACTTGTTCCAACTCCACTGACATGCCCAACATGCTGACAGGTTCCCTTTAAAGTTTACAGTAATTATTGAAAACTCTACATATATAGAATTTCTTATGAGACGCGTTGTGTTGAAGCATTCTCTGGGCACAGAATTGTTTCTGCTGCTCTTTCTAAAGGACTTCTCTATTTTTGTTTTAAAGACTCCAGAAATAAACTGCATGATAGTTTAAATAATACAAAAAAAATCTCCACTTAAAAATTTTGTAAAAAAATGCTATGACATCTGCCTAAAAGTGATGTTTTTTTCCAAGCATTTAGAAACACTAAAAAATAGTTTGTGTATAAGAGGCTGAAAAAAACTCTTGCTGTGCTCCTAATTGCTTGAGTCAAGTTCCCTAACCTTGCTCCTTACCTTTATATAATTAACAGGGAAAGTCATAATAAAACTGAACAAAATCAATGGCAAAGTGCTCTTGACAAAGGTTGTTCAATGAGTTAATAATATGTCAATAAACATGATTAATCAGGTTTATTTCCATTGTACCCTGAGCAGCAGGGAGGAACAGCATGGCAATCTATTCCGGCATTTAGGCAAATTATATTTCTTCTACTATGATATGTAGATGCAGGGAGATAATATAAAGTAACTTGATGTCATGTGAAAATACATTTTGCAGCCCTTGTTATATCTGATAAGCGGTATAGCTTTAACACCCAGCACAGCATGTCAAATTGGAGGCAGTTTATCAGGGAACAGCTGAAGGAAGATGATAAAAATGAATCTATTTCGAGCTCACTTTAGTTAGCACGCTTCCAATGTGACCATGCCTGCTTTTGTCAAAATAAGACAAACAAGATCACCCCAGAAAAATAGGCTCCCTTCATCTGCAAATGGTTGTTTGTTTTAGAAAACCTAATTTTATTTACCATATCAAGGGTATCTGCCACAACGTAAGTGCAACGAAAAAGTGCAAATGAAAACATTCAAAATAAAACACATGCATCTCTGTAAAACAGCTTACTGTACATCTGGAAACCTCTGAGGCTTCATTCACCACAGAGGTACTGCACCTCAACCAGAGGTGTGGTATCTCATTCTGGGTATGGAGGAGGTCATCCACCGGTATGCACACAAAACACACAACACCTAAATTAGCAGCTCTCCACCGAGTCAGGGTTAGGGCTTGGTTCCATTAATGCTATGTATAGCCACTACTGGTGATGGTTCCTCCCTCCCCCTAATCTGACAGAGCCTGGGGGTGGAGTCTAGTGAGTTGGGGACACTCTAGTGTCAGACAGTTAGAAGGAGAGGTGGAGGAGTGAAGACCTCTGGCCTGGAGCTGGTGCAGCTCGGCCCGGACACAAGACAGAAGGGGTCCTAGGGACCACAGGAAGTGTGCCATACTCCTGTGGCCTCATTCCACATACAACGTTGGAGTGGAAGGACTTGGCCGCAGATTGGGGACTGGTCCCTAAACTAGAGGAGAAAAACCAACGTGCTCCGCTAGTAAAACCAGAGGCTGAGGACCACCTAGTAACAAAGCCAACTCCGAATCCACTAGAAGGTGACCACTTTGGACTAAATGGGTCAGGCCGGCAGTCTCCCCTTGAGAAAGATCCGTAGACACCGGCTCAGGGCACTGTGTGCGTAGGCGCGGGACAGGCAGGAGAGAAGTTAGCACAGGAAGATGATCAGGGAAGGAATACTAAAAGGGTACACCAGTCTTGACCTCCAAACTACCCGGGATTGGCTGAAGCCCATCACATTGAAACCCCAGCATTCCAAAGGCGGTAACTGACTAGTCGGGTTACCTTGGAAACTGCTACACTGACTAAAAACCTTGAGACTGCATCCCTGTGTCGCTCCGTTTTTCACCTGTGCCTCCGGCCCTGCACCCCCGCCATCACCTACTACTACACCCATCCACCCTGGGGCCCAGCTGTGCCTGTGGAGAACTGCACCATCTAAGCTGTGTGACCATCTGCCCCAGAGGTCCCCATCCTGCAGCGGTGGCATCTAATTTGCTGCACACCACAGGTGGCGTCACGAATAACTGTCATCATCCCCTTCATATTTAAACGACACCGCCGGGGTCACGGAACCGGGCCTTTCCACTGCAGCATCCCAGAAACAGAACCGCGGCCCAGTAACGAGTCACCACAGGTCCCGTTGTCGGTGTGTCACACAGATGATCAGTATTTTCAGCGTCCTTAGGCCATGTGCGCACTAGAAAGTGACTTTTTCTTAAGGCAAATCCGGACCTTCTTAAAGAATCCCGCACCCGCGGTAAAAAATCACACCAAAACCGCAGCGAAATCGGCATGCGGTTTTACCGCGGTTTGCCACGGATTTACTGCGGATTTTCCGCAGGCTTGTCCATGCGGATTTTTACCATAATCTACGGCAAAAACCGCAGGTACCTGCAGAAAAGAAGTGACATGCTCATTAATTCCGCAGCGGAAAATCCGCGGCTAAATCCGCCGGTATAAAAAAACGCAGTGTGCGCACATCATTTTTTAAAACCCATAGGATTTGCTGGGGAATGATTGCAATGTTAGACACATTTTCTGCGGTAAATCCTCAGCGTGCGCACATAGCCTTAAAGGGTTTTTCCCACGGACAACATTGATTTTAAAGTTGATTTTAATCAATAGATCTTAGAATAATAACAAGTTCCACAATTGGATGTATTTAAAAAAAATGTCCCTGTGCTGAGATAATCTTATATATGTGTCCCCTGCTATGTACTGTGTAATGGCCGTGTCTGGTCAGGGAACACAGTCTGGTCATACCACAGCTCCAGAGCCAGTAGGGAGAAGTAGTAAAGTATATAAACATTACAGATGAGATCACAAATTATTCTATTTATGAGGTAAAATATTTTTTCAAAACAGCAGGGAGGAAAAAAAGACTTAAATACGATCTCATGCTGTGCTATCTGCACACTTTTTTGCTTCCACCCCGGCTCAGGAGATGTGGTATGATCAGATCTTGTCCCTGTATGGTCAAACACAGCCATTACACAGTACATAGCAGGGACACATATATATGATTATGTCAGCACAGGAACTTTTTCTTAAAACACGTCCAATTGTATAAATTATTATTATTCTAAGATCTATTGATTAAAATCAACTTTGTTCATAGGAAAACCTCTTTAACCAATTTGAGTTTCCAAAGATTTCCAATGTTTAAAAGATGTGAGCTGAGTTTTCTTCAAATATTTTTTGTTGTCAAGACGCTCTATACTCTACAACATAAGACTACAGTTGATAGCTTAGAAAAACATTGTCAGCCAGAAAAAGATGAAAACACGCTCAGAAAGTGATAAAGAAAATAAACATAAGAAAAGACGCTTCAGGGAAAAAAAAAACTCTGGGCTTTCCTGAAGCATTTTCTTCTTGGATAAGTCAGCAGATTCACCCTCCTAAAAAAATCTGTGTGCACATACCCTAAAGGGGTTTGATGCTAATAATTTGTCTTTAGAAGACACCATCAATAACAGATCTGTGGAGATCCGGCTCTGACTTCAGGTGAGTCCTGTCTCTTTTATTGTTTACTACGTGTAGCTCCATACATTTGCTAGCGATTGTGTGGAGTAAAATGCAGCTCACTGTTGATCAGTACTAATCAACTGTCTAAAGGCAACTTTACACGCAACAACATTGCTAACGAGATATTGTTGGGGTCACGGAATTTGTGACGCACATCCGACCTCGTTAGCGACGTCATTGCGTGTGACACGTACGAGCAACCACTAATGATCAAAATTACTCACCATATCGTTGATCGTTGTCCGGACGCTCTAATCCCGATTATCGTTGCTGTTGCAGGATGCAGGTTGCTAGTTGTTCCTGTGGCATCACACATCGCTATGTGTGACACCGCTGGAACGAGGAACATCACCGTCCCTGCGGCCGCCCGCAATGAGGAAGGAAGTAGGTGGGCGGGATATTCGGCCCGCTCATCTCCGCCCCTCCGCTTCTATTAGATGGCTGCTTAGTGACGCCGCACGAACCGCCCCCTTAGAAAGGAGGTGGTTTGCCGGCCACAGCAACGTCGCTACGCAGGTAAGTATGTGTGACGGGTGTAAGCGATGTTGTGCGCCACGGGCAGCAATTTGCCCGTGACGCACAACCGACGGGGCGGGTATGCTCACTAGCGATATCGATAGCGATATCGCAGCGTGTAAAGTGCCCTTAATGCTAAGCTGTAATACCAGGAATAGCTGCTGCAAAACGTAAAATGTGATGAAGCTATAGTGCTCCAAGCCTCCGATTCATCATTTGCACTTTTTCTTTACCTTTGTTTTGCCTTTCTTATCAATTTCTTGCTGTTCTTGTCACCAAGGGCTTCAAAATGACGCATGTTGGTTGAATTTTGCACAAAATCAAACAAGCTCTTGTTTTGTCTTTTGCGTTTAAGCTTTTCTTTTCTATTAGACAAAGGCCCTGATTGATAATTTCCGTTTTTTAAGTCACTTTTCTTATTTTGTCTTGAAGTATTTGTTGACATTTATTGTGCCAAATCCATCAAAATGGCGCACGTTGTTCATGAATTTGGTGCAAAGTAAAAAAAAAAAGCCTTCTTTTCTGTCATTAACCATTTTTGTTTCTTTTTGAGCAAAAAGTCGCATTTTTTTCAAAATGCACCTTTTGAAAAAGAAGTAAAACTATCCAGGGATTGATTTGAGTAGAGTTGCATCAAATTTTATAGCTTTTTAAAAAGTCACAATTGCGGAATCAGGGAAAACGTCTGGAATCACTAAGCTGCCCCAACAAAGTGGAAAGCAACAAGACAAACAGGCATGTGAATATAACAGAATTTAAAAGAATAATGAATTGGTTGCCAAAAAATGCCAAACACACAAAACTAAACAAAAAACAAGAGAAAAGACATTTCTAAATAGGAGCCAAAAAGTCTAAAACATCTGGAAAAGGAAAAGCATGCCCATAATGGCAACTTTAAAAAACGTAATGTGAAAATGAAGGTGCAAATATAAAAAACACCAAGACAATGACAAATTGAGATCCAGGGCTCTTTCACGAATGAAAACAAAGGATAAAACGTATAAGCCATTTTACCATTTCACAACAATCTTTTTAAAGGGAACCTGTTACCAGATTTGGGGCCTATAAACTGCGGCCACCACCACCGGGCTCTTATATACAGCATTCTAACATGCATTTATAAGAGCCCAGGCTGATGTGTAGAACATAAAAAACACTTTATAATACTTACCTAAACAGTCGCTGCAGTGGCGTTGGGTCATATGGGCGTCTTCGTTCTCCGGTGCCGGGTCCTCCTCTTTCGGCCATCTTTGTGGTCCTTCTTCTGAAGCCGGGGTGCAGAACGCATCCTACGTCATCCACACTCGCCGGCATTGAGGTCCTGCGCAGGTGCACTTTGATCTGCCCTGAGAAGGGCAGATCAAAGTATTGTAGTGCGCTTGCGCGGGACCGGCGACTGTGTATGACGTAGGACACATCATGCACACAGGCTTCAAAAGGAGGATGAAGATGGCTGAAAGAGGAGACACTGGCACCGGAGAACAGAGACACTGATATGGCCCAACTCCACCACAACGACCGCTTTAGGTAAGTATTATAAAGAGATTTTTACGTTCTACACAGCTGCCTGTTCTCTTATATACAGCATGTTAGAATGCTGTATATACCAGGCCAGCCGGTGGTGGCCGCAGCTTAAAGGCCCCAAAACTGGTGACAGGTTCCCTTTAAAGTGCAACCCTATGGTAATAATATATGTAAGCAGGTTAGCACATGTGCTGCTGCAGTAACATCCAACCACGTCTCCTTCAGGAGATAAGGTCTGGTATGTATGCCACTTCAAAAAAAAGACTGTGGGCTGAAACGCACGTCAGGGCTGGTGTCATTCCAGCAGAAGAGAACGTTAATGGGTATGTTTCCACTGACTTCTTAGTCTTATATTGGTACATTATATATCATTGCATATGGTGACTTCTAAATAGGATATTTTTTTTTCGATTCTGGCTACCTATTAAACATCTTACATGCTTGTATTGCCCTCTCCTGCGGTTTGTGATGCTTTCCTTACTTACTTAGACATCATTTCTAATGTGTGTTTATTACCATTTTCTGTCTTTTCTTTTCCTTCTCTAATAATAAGTGACGTACAGTACATGAACCCATGCGACATCACAGTGACTGCAGGAAGAGCAGCACAACAGCTAACCTACAACAACCAACAAGCACAGCATCACAGTAAGGGCTTGTGCACATGGTTGTCTTTTTGGTCTAAAGGTAATTGGTTAAAAAAATGGATTGCGATATAATGAATGGAAGTGTTATGCTGACGTGTGAACAAATTCAGCAAAAAATTAAACTCCTCCCTAAGGAATTTTACAATTATCTCACACAATACACTCTCCTTTCGATGCCTTTATTAAAGTAAATAACAAATGAGTCCAAATTCTATCAAGTTCTAACACCCCCTCCCCCCGCAGGCCTGAAACCGATTTATTTGCTACTAGGATCCAAAATTAAATTAATCAAAACCATGCCATTGTTATCCTGGGAGAGAGAACGGAACAGGTCTTTCTCTACTTCGGAGTGGAAGCGGCCATTATCCTTTGCTACTCAAACTTTTAGCTACACGTCATACTTTGGATATCACATGAAAATGGTCCTGAGGTGGTATTATACCCCAGTCAGACTTATCTATATGTTCCCTCAGAACCCACCTCTTTGTTGGCGCAATTGTGGCTCAAAGGGCTCCCTTAACCATATCATGTGGGAATGCCTCAGAATCTCATTTGTGTGGTCCCAAACCTTCCAATGATTTTCGTCAGTTGCTAACACAACAATCCACCCCTCCCCTGAACTGACATTGCTTATGCTTAACTTACAGAACATCCCAGCCTGAGGTAAGAGTAGTAGTAGTAGTAGTAGTGTCTGCACACGTTTTACTACTAGACATTAGAATAGCCATTACCAGGCACTAGAGAACCCCAGATCTCCCCTCCAAAGCAAAAATAATTTGTATTATCAATAAAACATGCGCTTTTGAAAAAAATGTTAGCTCATAAAATAATTTCCAGAGGTTCATAAAGGATAGACAAGTGTGGCTAAACTCGCAATTGAATACAATCCCTGCACTAATCTTGAGTTTTTCTCTTTCTTTTTGTTGTTTGGTTATTGTGTCATCATCCATACTGACTGACGTGTCACTGTACAAATAGTATGCAATTTGTTTTCAAGATGTATGCTGAATACTGATGTTTCAATGAAAATTAATAAAAAATTAATTGGTAAAAAAAAACGGATTGCATTCAGACCAATGTTATTCAATAGGGAAGTGGAGATAACCGATTTTTTTTCACTGACCGATTCAGTGTGTGAAAAAATTGTGGGATACACCAGTTTCCTCTAAAAATCAGATAACACTCGCCCATTCAAGATTATGGTTCCATGAAAAAAATGGACTGAACTCAGATGACATCCAAGTGCAGTCCTATTTTCATGGCATGACAGAATAAAGAAGGTGGAAAAACGTTTTATTTTTTTTCCACCACTGAGAAAAACTTATCCCACTCTGATCAAACACTCATTGTCACAATGTGACTACAGGATAGTGAGAGACAGGAGGCTCATATAATGTCCCTCACACTAGGGAACCCTAGGCTATCATTGACCTCCAGATTATCTCTGAAGGTGGACGCCGGAGTCCCATGTTTTAATATTCTCTTGAGCAGATTTAGTCTGTAAGGCTATGTATCTTTTTTGTCAGTGCATCTTGAGTGCATTTTGAGTGCATCTTAAAATGCATCAAAAACGCACCGCGGCAAAAATGCAGTACGCTTTTACCACGTTTTGATGCATTTTACCGCGTTTTGCCCAGTGCGTTTTTTAAGACAAATCTATTGACCGGGCTCAAAAACGCGGTTAAAAACGCAAAAAGAATTGACATGCTTCATCTTGGCTGCATCTTGAAAAACGCAGCCAAGATGCAGCCAACAAAAGATGCCCAGTGTGAACAGCAAAACTGAAATCTCATAGACTTTGCTGGGAGAAGGAAATGCATGCATTTTTGTGCATCATTGTGACCTCAAAAATGCACCAAAAATACAACAAAAGATGCCTTGTGTGAACTTAGCCTTACCCTCCCCAGGAAATGAAGGGGCAGAACTGTGATGGAAATACAGATTTAGGCTACTTTCACACCTCCGGCTTTTGCAATGCGGCACAATCCGGCACTTTGCAGGAAAACCGCAACCGTTTTTTTTTGCTGCCGGTTGCGTTTTTCCTGCATAGACTTTAATTAGTGCCGCATTGTGCCGCATGGGCTTGCGTTCGGTCCGGTTTTTGCCGCATGCGGCAGATTTAGCCGATGCGGCGGCCGGATGGAACGTTCCCTGCTACATTTTTTGCTCCGGCAAAAAAAAACCGCATCGCGCCGCATCCGGCCGATGCGGCGCTTTTCCCAATGCATCCCTATGGATGCCGGATGCGGCACGATGCGGCAAAAACCGCATCCAGCCGTCGCATGCGGTTTTTGCCACTGCGCATGCTCAGTAGCATGCCGCAAGCGGCAAAAACCGGACCGGCCGCATGTAAAAAACTTATGCAAAGGATGCGGTGTTTTCACCGCATCCGTTGCATAGGCTTCACAGCCGGATTGAGCCGCACGGCTCAAACCGGATGTGTGAAAGTAGCCTAAGAGAGACAGAGGAAAACCGAAACTTAGACACACAGTATACTCACAGGAATAAACAGTAAGAAACTAAGGAAACTAAGGAAAAAAGCAAGAGCACGAAAGCTGCAACAAAAAGACAACAAGGGTTAACATCCTATTCGCTCACAGAAATAATGAAAAACTACCATCAATAAGTCTGGATCACCACACCACACCAGACCAGTATAGGTAAGCTATAACTGACAATAATAGAATAGTTCAGCCAACATATATAGGAGGGGAAGTCAATGTGACTGGCTCCCCCACAGCATGTGATCAAAGAGTCTAACAAGCATCCCAACAGAGATAAACTCTTGCTAGCCTGCCTAAGTCTGTGAGTCAATACCCATGTCTCTGTGCGCTAATCACAAACATTATAGAAGTTATCAGGCAGAGTGGCAAGAAACTATAGTTTCTATAGTTTTCACAGATTCTGACGTGGCCATGACAGTTGGTGATGCCTGCAAAAATCTCCTTGTGACACTGATCAGACACTGATCAGTGTTTGTTTGGCATAATTGGACCATTTTTTCTCGGATGGAGAGAAAACGGTTTTGTACCCCTACCTTTATGTACAGCAACACATAGAGACCTCAATACATTATTGCTGTTTCTCTACTTGTTCTCCTTTTTTGTCGCTTTACTATTAGTGCCTTATTCTGATACATTTTATGTCCCTTTGTAAGTTATGTTTCATTTTTAACTTATTTTATTTTTTCTCAACAACTTTGCTTATTTAGATATTCTAACAAGATTCATGAAATTCGATTTTTATTCTATAAGTTGCATTTTTTTTTTGGAGCATGTCACTTCAGTCCCTCAATGGAGTAAGGTTTCTAGAGAAGTTTTCAACTTGGTTCAAGTTGGCAACTTTTGGTGCTAAAATAGTACAAAAACTGGATAAAGAAAATTGGATCGTGTGTCAGATTCATGAATCACATGCCCCATTGTGAAGTATTTAGCGCTGAAAACAACAGCAAAAACCACAAGACAAAAAAATGACTTCAATAAATCATAGGTGAAGCATCGGACCTAAAATCTCTGCCATGCAACGAGATCAAAAAGTTCACGAATATGACTTAGCCACCTGACTGTCCACCGCCCTAAAATGTAGGTGATAAATGAAAATTTCAAGACACATTTTGGCCTATTCATCATATGTAATTTTTTAAGTTATTTATTTTTGTCTAATGGTAGTAGTTGAGCTTTTTTTTTTACACCAAACTTTTTAAAATGGTGTATAATAATAATAATGTGGTTCACGAATTTGGCTCAAAATAAAAACAAAATATTTATTTTTGTATTTACAATTTTTGTGACTTTTTGATGCAAAAAGTCAATTGTTCTGACAAAATTTCACTAAATGGGCATACAAAATTTCCACCAAGTACCATTTTTTAAGTAGCAATTGAATCAACTGCACTAATCTTTAAACCACAAACTCCACCAAAATGGAGAATAAAAACAATCAGGGGATTTTAAAACATAATATATAACATTTTAAAAAAGACGCCGAGAAGTTAGGACACAAATGAAGACCAGGCAAAAAAAAACCCACCAAAAATTACACTAAACTTCCCCCACAAATGTTGAAATGGCCTCACTGACTCTTTGGTTTTATGAGTTTATCCTGACACAACAAAATCTAGTTTTATGAAACCACTATTAGGCTAGGGCCCCACTTTGCGTTTTCCTACTTGCAGTTCTATATTTTGGGCTTAATTGATTTGACCAAAGTTGCCCTTTTCAGAAATTTAGCGCTGAAAACGCATGCGTATTTGCAGCGTTTTAGATGCTTTTTCAGCGCTTTTTACCTGCTTTTCCACCTGCGTTTTGATAGATGCGTTTTGAACATCATGACACTGCTAAATAAAGTTTAAATAGTCAAAATCAATGAAAAAAATAGAAAAAATGAAACAAATCTATATTTTTGTAAAAATTAATGAAAATAGATTAATTTAATGAAATTATAGCGGTAATATGATATTTAATGGAAAAATAGCAATAATTTAGTGAAAATCTTATTTTTAATTATCGGACTATGTGTGTGTAAAGGGACATAAGAAATCATTATTTTGATGTCCAAAATGCATGCGTTTTTGAAGTCCAAAACGCATGTTTTCAGCACTGGAAAAGCAGGTAAAACGCTGGAAATTGCTGGAATCTTGGTTTTTGCCATTTCTTATAGACTTCAATGTCAGCAAAACGCACCCAAAATGGCAAAAACAATTAACATGTTGCTTCTTTGAACGCATGGTTTTTGCCACAAAATATGCAAATTAAACGCAGCGTTTTAAAACGCAAAGTGGGGTCAGAAATTTCACAATTTTCATAGGATAACATGGAAAAACAAAACGTAAGCCATTTGGCCATAAAACGCTGCAGCTGAAAACGCTGCAGAAACGCAGGTTAAAAACGCAAAGTGGGGCCCTAGCCTAAAGAATATTGGTAAAAACAGATACATTTATTCATCTTGAGTCTTATTTTTTTTAATTTAGAACTGGAATGGAGAAAGTAACTATGTTAAATTTTATTCACTTTTAGCAATACAAAATGAAAATACAATCCTGTTAGTTGTACCCAGGTCCTGGGGCCTTAAAGGATAATAGGCCATTCTGCTGTATCAGACAATTATATTATAAATTACACATTCTAGATATGGGCCCCAGATACTTTCCATTGGGGCCAATGAGCCCAATTTATGCCTTTGTCACCAGAGGCTTCAAATTACTTTGACCCTTATTATCAAAGATGATGGAAGAATGTAGGTTTTTTTCCCGAGACCAGAATTAAATTAAATTAGAAGGACTATGCAATAACAGTAATGTCAGATTAGAATGGCATACATTCTATTGTATCATAAGGCTACTTTCACACATCCGGCTTGAGCCCTGCGGCTCAATCCGGCTGTGCAAGCTATGCAACGGATGCGGTGAAAACACCGCATCCTTTGCATAAGTTTTTCCTTTGCGGCCCGCCCGGTTTTTGCCGCTTGCGGCATGCTACTGAGCATGCGCAGTGGCAAAATCCGCATGCGGCGGCCGAATGTGGTATTTGCCGCATCGCGCCGCATCCGGCCGCCATAGGCATGCATTGAGAGATGCGCCGCATCGGCCGAATGCGGCGCGATGCGGTTTTTTTTGCCGCACGAAAAAACGTGCCAGGCAACGTTCCATCCGGCCGCCGCATCGGCTAAATCTGCCGCATGCGGCAAAAACCGGATGGAACGCAAGACCATGCGGCACAATGCGGCACTAATTAAAGTCTATGCAGGAAAATCGCAACCGGCAGCAAAAAAAACCGGTTGCGATTTTCCTGCAAAGTGCCGGATTGTGCCGCAGAAGAAAAACCGGAGGTGTGAAAGTACCCTTACTCAGAATTTCATTGCTGTACTATCAAAGAGATTTCAAATATGTGATCACAATTAACTTACTTCTATTAATAAAATACCGCTATGCCTTATTTGAGTCAAGCATACTTTTATTACCACATTTACACTGAAGAAAATTAATCTAAATTTACCCAAGTGATCAAATGTATTAACCCCATATTACACCAGAGCTAATATTAAAAAAACATGTGCACCACTATACTCAATAGTGCTGTTGCACTTTTGTTTTCTCCCACTCTTGTACCAAGAACCATAAAGTTTTATTATTTTTCTGTGAAAGGCCCCCTTCACACGTCTGTGATTCTGGTATGTATGACATCTGTGTTGATATATACCGAAGACACGGACATATGTAGACCCATTAAAATCAATGGGTCTGCGCAAACATCCCTGTTTTTTCACGGGAGTGTGTCGATGTGGTGCACACGCGTGTCCGTGTATTTGTCACGGCCGGGCGGTCGGGTAGACCCAGGAGGTGGATCCACTGGACCGGACTCTAAGATGGTGGTAAGGAGTCCGGCAGCTGAAGCACTGAAGGGCGGCAGAACAGTCCGTGCAAGTGAGGGCAGCGGAGGAGTCCCTGGGACCACGGAGTCACAGATGGTGGTACTGGTGACGTAGCTCAGGTTCGGAAGCCGAGATGATAGTAGGCGGGGTCCGGAACCTCTGGAGCGGGATGACGGGTCACCGCAGGGATCCGAGATGGTACGGACTGTCAGTTGGCAGACGGACAGCGTGCGGGGTTCAGGACACGGCAGACTGGATGGCGCGGCAGGTACGGCTCTACAAAGAGAGATAGGTGAGTATAGGCACATAAACACCAGGAGACCTGACTCCTAGCTCAGGGAACACGAAGATCAGGCCCCGCCCCCTTGGACAATGACCCCCTATATACCCTGTACCTGTGCAACCTCATTTCCTGTTAATGGACGCTGGCCCTTTAAGAAAGGGTCAGTGACCGCGCGCGCGCCCTAATGCGCATGCGCGCCGCCCGAGTGCCAGAAGCCAGGGAAGGAGGCTGCGAGGAGGACGCAGGGGAGCCGGCCAGGTCCAGGGAAGCTGTCGGGCGCCGGGATCGGGGTCCAGGGACCCTGGGACGGACGGGATCCGGTGGCTGGAGAGCGGGGAGCGTGGCAGGTGAGCCGGGGAGCGGGGGTGAGGACCCGGGAAGCGTGACAGTACCCCCCCCCCCACGCCCCCCTCCCCGCAACCGGGACATGAAGGCACGGATAAGAGGAGTGCCCACGTTCTCCCTGGGCTCCCAAGACCTATCCTCAGGACCATACCCCTCCCAGTCCACCAGGAAGAACTGCCGACCTCGTACGGTCTTCATGGCCACGATATCCCTTACCGCATAGATGTCATCATCGGCAATAGGTGGAGGAGCCGGACTGGCAGCAGCGGAGAAAGGACCAAGGACAACCGGCTTGAGCAGGGAGACGTGGAATGAGTTGGGTATCCTCATCGTGGCCGGGAGCTGTAGCTTGTAGGATACCTCATTGATCTTGCGGAGGACCTTAAACGGCCCGATGTAGCGAGGACCCAGCTTGTAGGACGGTATCTTCAATCGGATGTACTGGGAAGCAAGCCAGACCAGGTCACCAGGAGAGAAACACGGAGGATCCAGACGTCTCTTGTCAGCGTGTTTCTTCATCCGCTGGGAAGCGCGCCCAAGGGACGCCTTGACAGAGTCCCAAATGGTAGCAAAGTCACGGACAGCAGTATCAGCAGCCGGGACATCCGATGAAGGGGATATAGGCAGCGGGACGGCGGGCTGAAGTCCGTAAACAACATGGAAGGGTGATTTGGAGGATGACTCACTGACGTGGTGGTTATGGGCGAATTCAGCCCAAGGCAGAAGCGAGGACCAGTCGTCGTGATGGGCGTTGACATAGTGACGTAGGTATGAGGTCAAGATTTGATTGACCCTCTCCACTTGGCCATTAGACTGAGGATGGTAAGCAGAGGAAAAGTCCAGAGTCACTCCCAGATGTTTGCATAGAGCCCTCCAGAAGCGGGAGGTGAACTGGGTTCCTCTGTCGGACACGATGTGGGATGGAAAGCCATGCAAGCGAAAGATGTGATGTATATAGGCTTCCGCGAGTTCCTGAGCTGAGGGCAGTCCGGCCATAGGAACGAAGTGGGCCATTTTGGAGAATCGATCAACCACGACCCATATGACTGTGTGCCCGGAGGATAATGGCAAGTCCGTAATAAAGTCCATAGCTATGTGTTGCCACGGGACTGAGGGTATCGGCAGAGGCAGAAGACGGCCATGGGGCAAGTGGTTGGGCGTCTTGTTCCTGGCACAGGAGGAGCAGGCAGAGACAAAAGCAGCGACGTCCGTGCGAAGGGATGGCCACCAGTAATGGCGTACAATCGCACCCCATGTTCTCTTCTGGCCTGCATGGCCGGCTGTTTTTGATGCATGACCCCAGTGTAACACTTTTTGCCTGTCGGTCTCAGAGACATAGGTCTTCCCGGGCGGTATCTGGGCTAGAGTGACAGGGGCCACCGGAACGATGTTGCTAGGACAGATGATGGGTTGGGTAGTCGCTTCCTCCTGCTCCATGGGCATGAAAGACCTGGACAAGGCATCAGCGCGTACATTCTTGTCCGCGGGTCGGAAGTGAAGCTGAAAGTCAAACCTGGCAAAGAATAAAGACCACCTGGCTTGCCGTGGGTTCAGTCGCTGAGCGGACCGCAGGTATTCCAAGTTCTTGTGGTCAGTGTAAATTATCACGGGATACACTGCACCTTCCAGGAGGTAGCGCCATTCCTCCAGTGCCAGTTTGACTGCCAAGAGCTCTCGGTCCCCGATGGTGTAGTTGCGTTCAGACGTTGAGAAGCCCTTGGAGAAGAATCCGCAAGTCACCATCTTCCCGGAGGAGGATTTCTGCATGAGCACTGCTCCGGCTCCTGAGGAGGAGGCATCCACCTCCAAGGTGAACTGGCGGTTTAACTCCGGACGGTGGAGTACAGGAGAGGAAGCAAAAGCTCGCTTCAATGAGCCAAACGCGGCGTCGGCCGCAGGCGACCAGTCCTTTGGATTTGCCTCTTTCTTAGTCAAAGCGGAAAGTGGAGCAGTCAGAGCAGAGAAGTGAGGGATGAATTGGCGGTAGTAGTTGGCGAATCCCAGGAAGCGTTGGATTGCTTTCAGTCCAGAAGGGGGAGGCCAGTTGAGAATGGCGGAGACCTTCTTGGGATCCATCTGCAGTCCAGTCTCAGAGATGACGTACCCCAAAAAGGGGAGTGTAGACTGCTCAAAGACACACTTCTCATACTTTGCGTACAGGCGATTCTCTCTCAATCTTCGTAGAACCAGCTGTACGTGCTCTCTGTGGGTTGAGAGGTCCGGAGAGAAGACAAGGATGTCATCTAGATATACTACCACACAGGTGTAGAGGAGGTCTCGGAACACGTCGTTCACCAGTTCTTGGAAGACGGCAGGAGCATTACACAGGCCGAAGGGCATCACGCAGTACTCATAATGTCCATCGCGCGTATTGAACGCGGTCTTCCATTCGTCACCAGAGCGGATGCGCACCAGATTGTAAGCACCCCGAAGGTCCAGCTTGGTGAACACACGAGCCCCCCTAAGTCGGTCAAACAATTCGGGGATGAGCGGCAGAGGGTACTTGTTTTTGACTGTGATCTGATTCAGACCCCGGTAGTCGATGCAGGGGCGTAAATCGCCCTCTTTTTTCTTGACAAAGAAGAAACCTGCTCCAGCAGGAGAGGAGGACCTCCGAATGAATCCCCTTGCCAGGCTCTCTGAGATGTAAGCAGACATAGCCCTTGTTTCGGCTGGAGATAAAGGATATATCCGTCCTCGTGGTGGCGTTGTTCCAGGGAGCAGGTCGATGGCACAATCGTATGGACGATGTGGCGGCAGTACCTCGGATTCCTTTTTATCAAAGACATCCGCAAAGGTCCAATAGGCCGAGGGCAGCCCCGGTAGGTTCTCAGGAACCAGAGGTTGTCGGATGGGTTGTGTGGATTTTAGACATCTCTCATGACACGAAGAACCCCAGCGGGTGATGTCGCCTGTACCCCAGCTGACTGATGGTTCGTGGGCCCGTAACCATGGAAGACCCAGCAGGATCTGATGGGACATGTGAGGGAGGACGTAGAAGGCGATGGTCTCGGTGTGAAGAGCACCGATCCGCAGTTCAACCGGCCTGGTGGTCCAGGAGATGGTGTCAGAAAGGGGTCTCCCATCTACAGAGGCAATCACCAGGGGCTTGTTGAGTGGAATAACAGGCACTTGGTATTTGTCCACGGTGGCTTGCTGGATGAAATTGCCTGCTGCCCCGGAATCGAGGTAGGCCTCAGCCGTGAACCGCGTCTCTCCCGTTGTCACTTGCACGGTCCATGTGACCGGATCAGAGAGAGTCCCAGCACCTAGGGTGGCCTCTCCTACCAACCCTAGGCTTTGGAGTTTCCCGGCCTTTCCGGACAGGAACGGAGGAGGTGTGTGTCCTCACCACAGTAAAAGCAGAGGCCCTTAGCGAGCCGCTCTGCTCGTCGTTGTTCGGACTGCCGTATCCGGTCAATCTGCATGGGCTCGTGGACGGGAATCCCAGCGGTAGAAGACTGAGGTACGGAGGTCTTCTGTGGAGGAGAGGGATGCCGGACTGGACGTCTCTCCCGAGACAGCTCTTTGGAGCGCTCCTGAAAACGGATGTCTACTCGAGTTGCTAGGGCAATCAGGGCATCTAGGGTGGAGGGCACGTCACGGCCCGCCAACTCGTCTTTGATGCGGCTTGAGAGACCCTCCCAGAAGGCGGCTGTTAGGGCCTCATTATTCCAGCTGAGTTCTGAAGCCAACGTGCGGAAACGAATGGCGTATTGGCCCACCGTCAGTGTTCCTTGACGCAAGCGGAGAAGGGATGAAGCAGACGCAGAGGCGCGTCCCGGCTCGTCAAAAGTGCTGCGAAAGGCCTGCAGGAACTCTTGAAGATCCTTGGTCATAGGGTCCTCCTTTTCCCACAAGGGGTTCATCCACGCCAGCGCCTCGCCCTCCAGGTGAGACATTATAAAGGCGACCTTGGCTTGGTCAGAGGCGAACAGATGTGGCAGCTGCGTGAAATGAAGGGAACACTGGTTAATGAAGCCCCTGCAGGTCTTGGGATCTCCAGCATAACGAGGTGGTGAAGCCAACCGGAGTTGGGAAGCACCCGACGAGGCTGCCACTGGTGCGGGAGCCGTGGATTGTCCATTGGAGGACCTGGGTGCCGCAGGCGTCATGGAAGCTTGTAACGTGTACAGGCGGGTGTCCACGGAGGTCATAAATTGCAGCATGCGGGTCTGGACTTCACGCTGGCGTTGGAGTTCCTCTTGCAGGGCCAATAGTGCTGCAGCGGGATCCATGGCCTGATCTTACTGTCACGGCCGGGCGGTCGGGTAGACCCAGGAGGTGGATCCACTGGACCGGACTCTAAGATGGTGGTAAGGAGTCCGGCAGCTGAAGCACTGAAGGGCGGCAGAACAGTCCGTGCAAGTGAGGGCAGCGGAGGAGTCCCTGGGACCACGGAGTCACAGATGGTGGTACTGGTGACGTAGCTCAGGTTCGGAAGCCGAGATGATAGTAGGCGGGGTCCGGAACCTCTGGAGCGGGATGACGGGTCACCGCAGGGATCCGAGATGGTACGGACTGTCAGTTGGCAGACGGACAGCGTGCGGGGTTCAGGACACGGCAGACTGGATGGCGCGGCAGGTACGGCTCTACAAAGAGAGATAGGTGAGTATAGGCACATAAACACCAGGAGACCTGACTCCTAGCTCAGGGAACACGAAGATCAGGCCCCGCCCCCTTGGACAATGACCCCCTATATACCCTGTACCTGTGCAACCTCATTTCCTGTTAATGGACGCTGGCCCTTTAAGAAAGGGTCAGTGACCGCGCGCGCGCCCTAATGCGCATGCGCGCCGCCCGAGTGCCAGAAGCCAGGGAAGGAGGCTGCGAGGAGGACGCAGGGGAGCCGGCCAGGTCCAGGGAAGCTGTCGGGCGCCGGGATCGGGGTCCAGGGACCCTGGGACGGACGGGATCCGGTGGCTGGAGAGCGGGGAGCGTGGCAGGTGAGCCGGGGAGCGGGGGTGAGGACCCGGGAAGCGTGACAGTATTCCACACAGAGACAAGTCTGTTTTACTCCGGCAGCACGGGTGTCACACCACACACTGATGTGATCCGTGTGACTTCAGTGTGACACGTACCAGAGAAAACACGTGTCTTTGAAATAAAATTATTTTCTATACTCACCTGTCTCCAGCGCTGCTCTCTTCGGCGCTGCTGTTACTCACCTATGGGCTCGGTCATTATGCTTATGCATATTCACTGCAACGCGGACCCTGAAGCAGCAGCACCGGAGACAGCAGCGCCGAAGACAGGTGAGTATGGAAGTTCCTGCTATCCATGTGCTAGCACCTGGAGAGCACAAGCTGAACACACACGGTACACACACACACACACACACACATATACGCACCCACACCACGAAACGTCAAAAATGTGTGTTTTTATCACGGATGTGTGAAGGGAGCCAAAGCGAAAGTTTTTTAAGGGATGAGTTTTTAGTTTGAAAGACACCATTCATTTTACTATACAATATACTGAAAAACGAGAAAAAAACAACTGGGATAATATTGAAAAACAAAACAACCTATCTTTAATTGCTTTTAGATTTTATTTGCACTGTTTTTACTTTGTGGTAATAATAACCCTGTAACTTCTACAAGTCAGTCCGATTTTGGTAATACCAAATATATATATATATATATATATATATATATATATATATATATATATATATATGGTTTGTTGCTTGTTTGCTGCCTGAAAACAAAACTGGCAAGAAAAAAAAACAATTGGCTTAAGTTACCATATGTGAAAGACATCATTTTTTTTTTCCGTCAAAAGAGTTGTATGAGGGTTTAATTTTGAGAGGTGAGCTGTATTTTTATTGATACAATGTTGGGGTTCATATGACTTGTTTATCTTTTTTTCTTCTTTTTTTAAAAGGTGACATGACCATGAAACAGTGATTCAGACAATTATGCATGCAAATATACCAGTTCTATAATTGTTTTTTTTTTTAGATTTTGCTATTTGCATTTTAGGAAAAGGGAGGTAATTTACCGTACTTCTTTATATTTATTATTCATTATATATTTATACGTCATTTATAGAGCTGGATGAACTTGCAAAAAACTGGGACCGGCGGGTCCCAGCTAAGTTTAAAAAAACCTGCATCCGGTCCGTAATCCGGTACCCATATAAGTCTATGGGAACCAGAATCCAGAGATTAAAAACGTTGGTGGAAGGGATAGGGGGTAGGAGCACCCACAGTGTACTCACTGGATCTGTGTCATGGCGGCACACTCCTTCCTTGTCACGCTTTCCCTTTCGAAGCCGACAATTGAATATTCGCTGCTTTGTCCGCCCACCAGCACATGTAATTGGTTGCAGTTAGATGCGTCCCCACCCTGAGTGGTAATGTGTCAGCTGACTGCAACCAAGCACAGACGCCAAGACGGCCGGTGGCCAGGTTAAGCAGTGCAAGTGTGTGCGGGTCAGTATGGTGGTATAAAGATATCGAGTCTCCGTAAATATGAAACGCTCGCTTAATTCTTTTTTTCTTTATTTTTCCTTTCATTTCCCCAGTGCCAAATCCGGATCGTACACCTGGAATCCTGGGCCCGGGCCTGGCATCCGTGCATCTTTGAAACCACGCAGATCCGGACTATAAAAGTCCGGGTCCACTCAGCCCTAGTCATTTATTTCATTTAATATTTTAAAGTGTTTTGAATTTTTTATTAGTCCACTTAGTAATCATGAACCTGTGGTTACTTGTTTACTAGAAATCAAATCAAAATAAGTGTAGAATTTTAAATTAGGTGGGTTTAAACAATTTGCAATTTGATTTCAGCAGGTTGCGAAAAAAAAAAATTCCACCATCACCTTACACAAAGCAGAATAAAGCATTATTCAGAAAGTGCTCACATGACCCCAAGTACATCCATGCAGGCTTCCCCATAAGTCCTTTCAGATATCACATCACATGGTATAGAACAGCCAATTAGAAGGGACAATCGTAGCCTGCATACAAGTCGAGATAGGGAATGCAGAAGCAATTTTTGGGTGAGAGGATATCACAGCTCAGCAAGAGAAATAGGGAGAGGTCATAAAACAGTGAACAAATTCTACAGATAGTGTGTGACTGCGCAATAGTGAAAAACAGTTACCATCCAGTTACACATAGCCAAATATGTTGAAGACACTTTGACATTACTAAAGCTGTGATTGTGTTAAAGGGCTGGAAAGGGTTTGGATACAGTACTAGAAGATTTCAAAGTGTCACACATCTTTTCAGGGCAATTGGAGGCATTGCAGTATTTGTGCTTTGAATCAATTTAGAAAAATTATGTCAAAATTGACAAAATCTAATTTCAAAAGATTAATCTCTGAATACTTTGGTATTAAAGCCTATTGTATAATTATGGTATCACGGGAAGGTATGGAGGTAAAGGGGATAACGGCACCTGGACTCACCCTCAGGCTAGGGGACCCTAGCGATCCCTGATCCAGGATTATCTCTGTTAGTGAGGACACCTGGGCTGCCACCCTGGCCCTGCTCCTAACCAGCCCTGATCTAGTAACCCCTCTCCCACCACCCAAGGCGAGAACCGGGATCAGAGCCGTAACCCCACAAATAGACAAACCGGGGAAAAAAACAAAACTCAGTCACACCGTACCTAAACACAGAGGAATAAGACAACAAATGGTAAGGTAAAAACCAAAGCAGGAAAGAAAATACCAGACAAGGGGTATCTCCACAACAATAGCAAGCAAACAGCAGAACTTGCACTAACAGCTGTAAGGCGACTCCCTCTCTCCTCCACAAAGCTTGTTAGAAGAAGCTATCAACTGCAAGGAAGAGGTGGCTGATGGGGCTCCGATTAAGCAAGGACAAGCTGGCGTTAACCCTTGCTGCGCCAACAGAAAGCAAAGTACATTTAATATTGGCCTGCAGAGTACGTAAAAAAAGCCCAAATAGTAGTACCATCACAAGTCTCTCAACGCTGAGAGATAATCATGACATATGTGTCTTCATTTAAGCCGAGCTACAGGAATTGAAGACCAGCACCTCTCTCCAGTACAGAAAATTTACTGCATAAAAGTTGATAAATTTTGTGTTTTAACAGGCTTTCTTAATAAAAAGAACATACTGGAAACAAGAGTCTAATAGAATACACTAAAGTTCAGAATATCTATTTGTCTTTTACTTATCATCCGTACCATAATTTCTCATGTGTGGTACTTACATGCGAGAGGGTATATGCCTTTTTTCTAGGAAGGGGTTCACTTTTAGTTTATGCTGTGCATTAAATTGGCAGCATAGTTTTTGAAAAACTCCAATCAGAACTCTGCTGGCTACATCAATCATACCACTTTCACATTAAAGGGGTTGTCATCTACTAGGACAACACCTTCTGATTCCAAATGTTTTGCTCAGGTAAAATAATAAAGACTATACTCACCTCCCGTACCGGAGTGTTTCAGTGATGTCTGGGATCGTGGTGCCAGAGCTTATGTGGGTTTGTGATGTCACGCAAGCCCTGAGTCCACTGAGCCCTGGCTTCCTTCTCTTCGCCTTTGGACAAAACAAGCTCCCGTAATCAACAGGATGTGAGCACTGCGGCTACGCTCACTTCCTGTTAATTGTTACATTGGTCCAAAGGTGGTGAGAAGGAAGCCGGTGCTTATTGGATGTGGACTCCCATGACGTCACAACCCCACATGAGCTTTAGCACTGTGATCCCAGACATCACTTAAAGGGCTCCGGTACAGGAGGTGAGTAAAGTCTTTATTACTGTGATGTCACCACTAGGGGGAGTCAGCACACAGTGTGTGTAATGAGATCCCCCACACTGTAGAACCAGAGCTGTTTGTAACAAGAACAACCACTAGAGGGAGCCCAGGCACACGGCGTCCTAGGCAACTGAATGGTTGTTAAGAGGAGTCGTACTAACCAGGTTAGAGCCGAGAGAGGGAGCGCAGTACAAGAAGAAGTCAGAGTCAGGGACAAACTAGAAGTCATTAACAGGGAGAGCAAGCCGAAGGAGGGGGCACAATGATGAAACAACAAGCAGAGAGGGGCACGGTTGGTAAGATAAAATGGAGGAGCTGGGAGACAGGGCGGTGAGGCAGAACGGAGGTCAGGGAGGTCAGGAAGGGTCGGGGGAGGTAATGGACAGAATCTAGAGCACTTACAGGAACCAGCCGAGCACACTGCAGAGCATATCTATAAATGGCAGCATGATGATGGAGGGGACGTCCTGATAAAGTGTTGAGCTCCTTCGAACGAGGCATGGAAAGAAAAGCTCCTCCCACTGGGAATGCAGACAACATGATCAGGTGACTGATACAGCTCTGCCACCCACAGCACAGTGCAAACAGTATCGTGACAATTACTTTACCTGGGTTAAACATGTGGAATCAGAATTGGTTATTCTAGTAGTGAACAAACCCATTAAGATCTAATCGACTGAATTCTTTTTGTAATAAATGATAGATTAAAAAAAATATATAAATGGTCTACCTACAAAACAATTAAATACTAAAATATGTGTACAATGGTTTTATCTAAAAAGACATGTAAATTATATACGTAGTAGAGCATTAGTTTTAGATTTTTAAAAATCTTTTCCTGACCATTCCCTACTATAACAACTATAAATGGCAACACAAAAACTTTATTTCCAGTTAGCCAACATGTCCTCAAAATAGAGCTGATGGTGCGACGATACCTCCTACTATTCCTAAGAGTGCAGGTTGCTTTCTTCTATGCAATCCTTCTGACATCAATGCTATTAGTCTAAACCCAAATTTATGTTTGCTTTTTTAAAGAGCGCTCATAAGGAAGTAGAGAAGGTCTAGTTTTGAAGCAGCAGAACATTCTTTCTTGGTGTATTTAGTATGAAAGGCCAAAACACTGATGGATATGTATACCCATGACATTGACTAGCCACTATTTCTATAGTTTTGAACAATCTAGCCCTTTTCACATATTGTCACATAGATCATATGAAATCCATACTAGTACATCCAATGAAAATGTTGCAATTAATAACCAGGGCTTTCACAAAGCATAATCTTTCCACCTTCAATTAACTAAGGTAATGAGTTCTGGAAAATATTGTCATACTATGCAATATTTGTGCTGCAGGCAGAGTAAATACTACTACTAGAAAAATAATATTAAATATTTCCAATAAATTATACTTAGACTCAGATTGCTTTAGGGTATTCACAAAGTGATTTGCACATAACAATATTCTAACTATGGGATTTCCAATGCATAAAATGGCTGAATTATTTTTAATATTGAAGCAAATTAAAACATGTAGCTAATTGCATATAGTCATGAGGATTACACAACTGAACAAAACATATTACAGTTTAAAGCGTCAATGTGGAAAAAATAGAGCTTTTTTAAAAAATTACATGGCATATACTGTGTGTAATGTAACGTGTATTGTTGATTTTGACACACATTAGACATACATTATGAACATGTTAAGTTGGTGACGTGCTGAACCAAAATTGTTTTAATAGAGATGTCTCATCGCAATATCTTGTCCATAGATGAGGGCTCTCATTTATGACAACCCTGTATTAACCAAACCAAAGAGGGGAAACACTAACAAATTGTCTCAAATCGCCTAGTTATTATAAGATCATTTAGCATCTAATACTATTGTAACAAAACTTGATCCATAGAGATCATCTGATGACTTGACTAGGTCAGACAACTCCAATGAGGGTTAAATATTCTCACAAACATGGTAACCATGCGCAGAAAGTGCCATATGTAGACCTTTTTAATGTACATATCTATTAACTTATCAAACAAATAATGTATTGTCTACATACTTGTGCATAAGACTTTTGCAGTTATGCTATTCTTTTTATTTCAGCCTGAGGAATACAATAACAATCAGTTTCAGCAAATATTTAATTATGCAGTAAATAACCCCAACCTTACATTTTTGTATACATTAACATAAAGTCAGGAATATATTTGAATTTGCATTTATGTTGTATATTTGTATTGCTAGGCTAGAAGTGTGTATATTTACGGTATATTTGCATTCACATTTGTGCATAGATAATAAGGTTACATTTTTATTGTGCAGATGATGTTTGCAAATCGATTGCAATACCATGTTATGAAAAATTAAAAAACAAAGAGTTTGAAGATTATTGTAAGAAATGTATTTTTTACTATGCTTTTTTATTCTTTTTGATGTTCTTTGCCGATCAGATTGGTTTGCACTTTGCTACATGTCCACATTCCATAATGTTCAATGCCTGCCATAAAAAATATTTTGATTTTGTTTTCAATTACCTTTTTTATGTTATTTAGTGTGTATCGTCATTTTAATATTTGTCTGAATCACGGAAAAAGGCCAGTGAGAGAACATTATTTTACTCACACTTAATCACAATAGACACGTGTTTAGAAAGGGAAACTGACAACAGGATTTCACCTCCAATCACTTTAGATGTGCATGAAACTCTTTGAAAGAAAAGTCCAGCAATACCTTTAGGCCGACTTCTCACTTGTGATTTTCTCGCAGTAGTGCAATGCGAGAAATTCTCGCATTGCACTCGGACACATGTTAAACAATGAGGCAGCTCCCATCTGCTATTTTTTTCTCAGTCCAAATCGGACTGAGAAAAAAAATCACAGCATGCTGCATTTTGGAGAGTTTCTCCAATGCAACTCTATGGGAGCGAGAAAAAAACTCACACCATCTTAGTGACATTCGTTTTTCTAAATACATTAATCGCATGTTTCTCAAAACACTGGAAATGAGTGAGGTCTCACAATGTTGGTCAATCATAGAGATTCACTGACATTGTCAGACCTCACTCATTTCCAGTGTTTTGAGAAACATGCGATTATTGTCAGTCGGTCTCTCCCTCTCGGTCTCTATTCTCTCTGTTGGTCGGTCTGTCGGTCGGTCAGTCTCTCTCTCTGTCGGTCTCTCTCTCTCTCTCTGCCCATGTCGGTCTATCCCTCTCCCCCACTCTCTCATACTCACTGATCCCCGATCACCAGCGTGGCGCTGCACGGCGTTCACACTGCTCCGGCGGCTTCTCCTCTTTGAAAAAGCCGGCCGCTCATTATTCAATCTCGTATTCCCTGCTTTTCCCGCACACCGGCGCCTATGATTGGTTGCAGTCAGACACGCCCCCACGATGAGTGACAGCTGTCTCACTGCAACCAATCACAGCTGCCGGTGGGCGGGTCTATATAATGCAGTAAAAAAAAAAAATAATAATTAAAAAAAACGGCGTGCGCTTTCCCCGAATTTAAATACCAGCCAGGGTAAAGCCAAACGGCTGCAGGCTGGTATTCTCAGGATGGGGAGCCCCACGTTATGGGGAGCCCCCCACCCTAACAATATCAGCCAGCAGCCACCCGGAATAGCCGCATCCATTAGATGCGACTGTCCCAGGACTGTACCCGGCCATCCCGAATTGCCCTGGTGCGGTGGCAATTGAGGTAATAAGGAGTTAATGGCAGCAGCTCATAGCTGCCACTAAGTCCTAGATTAATCATGGCAGGCATTTCCCCGAGATACCTTCCATGATTAACCTGTAAGATTAAGAAAATGAAGACATACACCCAAAAATCCTTTATTTGAAATAAATAACAAAAAAAACAACCTCTTTCACCACTTTATTCAAGACCCCAAATACCCTTCCATGTCCGACGTAATCCATAGAGGTCCCTCGACGCTGTCAGCTCTGCTACATCGGAAGCTGACAGAGAGCGGTCACAGACTGCTCTCTGTGAGCTCCCCGCAGTGACTGAAGTGAATCGTGCTACCACGATGACGTCACTCAGGTTACCCGCGGCCACAGATCTCAGCGGGAGGATTTCTGCTGTGGCCGTGGGTAACCTCAGTGACGGCACCGCTGATAGCGCAGCTCACTGCGGTCACTCAGGGGATTTGCGGTCACCGGTGGCAACTTCACAGGTGACCGAAAATCAGGCCATGCCACACAGACAGAGCCGCGGGATGACAATGAAGTCGGGTGACGTTCCTCCGACTTCATTCTGATTGCGCGGCTCTGTCTGTGTCTGCTGTCAGCGGCTATTCAGCTCTGCTACATGGCTCTGTCTATGGCTGCTGTCAGCGGCCATGTAGCAGAGCTGAATGGCAGATGACAGCTGCTTAGAAAAAAAAGGATCACACACAGATCACACACACATTACACACACTCTGCTAGCCTGGAAACAATTTAAAAAAAGCATCGCACTTGCATTGCACAATGACTTAACGTGAACTAAAATCGGCCGCGTTTTTTTCATGCAACTCGGACCGATTTTACACGCATAAGTGTGTTTCCAGCCTTACTTGGCCTGTCCATTCCTCCATTTCTGATAAATAAGCATTTGAATTGATATGCAAATGAGGCTGTAAATCTGAAACCTCTGTCACTCCAGCTCTATTTCTAACATCACCTCTCTGTGCTTGACTGACTCCGTTTATGCTCTGCGACTTCAATCAAAGGAGCCATAAATCATACAACAGAAGTTGGCGCTGAGCGATGAACAGAGCTGGAGTGACAGAGGCTTCTGATTTCCAGCCACATTTGCATATAAATTCAAACACTGATTTCTTAATAACTAAGGAATAGACTGGTCATGTAAGGCTATGTGCCCAAGGGAGTTTGTACCTGCGGCTATATCCACAGTTACGTCTGCAGGTTTCCCGCAGCTGCTCCCCGAAAACCGCAGCTATTTTTAGCTGCGGTAGTACAGCGAAATAGCTGCGGTAACCCTGCGGACATTCATGTGGCTTACCTGCGGAAGTCCCGTCCTCTATCTCCATAGTGGAGGGCCGGGATTTCCGCAGGTAATTCCACAGAAATAATTGACATGCAATTATGTGCGGCTGCGGGACATCCACAGCATGTTCCGCAGCTGCACATATCTGCGGCATGGACACAGCACTCCCCATGTCCCATAGGATAACATGGGGAGTGTCTGTACTTGATAAAACCTGCGGCTTTATCTGGAAAATCCTGAAAAACCACGGATTTTCCGCAGATAAATCCGCAGGTTTAATCTCCCGTGGGCACATAGCCTAAAGGTGGTGCTAGACTTGTCTTCGAAAGAGCGACATGTAAATATTATTTATATCCTTCTGACAGTTAAAAGGGAACCTGGCAGGTGCAATATGCACCCAGAGCCACAAGCAGTTCTGGGTGCATATTGCTAATCCCTGCCTAACCGTCCCTGTATCTAGTAGCATAGATAAAGAGATATTTAGAAAAAGTATTTCTAAAGCTCCTTTTTAATATGCTAATGAACGCAGGGGCTAGTCGCAAGGGCGTTTATTTCCTGCGCTCATTCCGCCCTCTTAGCATGTTAGCAGGCCCACAGTGGCGTGCTAACATGCCATTCAATGCCCACTGCCAGTGTCATCACCAGCGGTGATGTGCGTACCTGTCCCTTGCTACAGCCTCAGACGCCAGGCAGTGCACATGATTAGAAGTCCCTGACACTTCCGGTCATGCGCACTAGACCGCTCTGAAGCCGGGACGTGTACACTAGGCTTCAAGACCGGAAGTGCAGTGACCTGATCATGCGCACAGTGCCAGATGTCTGAGGCTGTAGCAATGGACAGGTACGCGGGTCACTGTTGGTGATGACGCTTGCAGTGGGCATTGAATAGTGTCAGGGCCAGGCGGTCGGGCAGACCCAGGAGGTGGATCCACTGGGCCGAACTCTAAGATGGTGGTAAGGAGTCCGGTAGCTGAAGCACTATGGGCAGTAGAACAGTCCGTGCCAGTGAGTGTAACGAAGGAGTCCCTGGGACCGCGGAGTCACAGATGGTAGTCCGGGTGACGTAGCTCAGGTTCGGAAGCCGAGGTGATGTCAGGCGGGGTCCGGAACCTTTGGAGCGAGATGACGGGTCACCGCAGGGATCCGAGATGGTACGGACTGTCAGATGGCAGACGGACAGCGTGCGGGGTTCGGGATTCAGCAGGACCGGATGGCGAGGCAGGATCAGCTCTAGAAGAGAGATACGTGAGTATGGCAAGACGACACAAGGAGACCTGACTCCTAGCTTGGAAAACACGAAGATCAGGCCCCGCCCTCTTGGACAATACACCCCTTTATACCCTGTACCTGTTTAGCCTCATTTCCTGTTAATGGACGCTGGCCCTTTAAGAAAGGGTCAGTGACCGCGCGCGCGCCCTAATGCGCATGCGCGCAGCCCGGGTGCCAGAAGCCAGGGAAGGAGGCTGAGAAGAGGACGCAGGGGAGCCGGCCAGGGCCTGGGAGGCCGTCGGGCGCCGCGATCGGAGACCAGGGGGCCTGGGAAGGACGGGCACCGGAGCCAAGGACCCGGGGAGCGTGGCAGGTGAGCCGGGGAGCGGGGCTGAGGACCCGGGGAGCGGAGCGGAGGACCCGGGGAGGGGAGCCAAGGACCCGGGGAGCGTGACAGTACCCCCCCCCCCCACGCCCCCCTCCCCGCAACCGGGACATGAAGGCACGGATCAGAGGAGTGCCCACGTTCTCCCTGGGCTCCCAGGACCTATCCTCAGGACCATACCCCTCCCAGTCCACCAGGAAGAACTGTCGGCCTCGAACAGTCTTCATGGCCACGATATCCCTTACCGCATAGATGTCGTCATCGGCAATAGGTGGAGGAGCCGGACTGGCAGCAGCGGAGAAGGGACCAAGGACAACCGGCTTGAGCAGGGAGACGTGGAATGAGTTGGGTATCCTCATCGTGGCCGGGAGCTGTAGCTTGTAGGAGACCTCATTGATCTTGCAGAGGACCTTAAACGGCCCGATGTAGCGAGGGCCCAGCTTGTAGGAAGGTATCTTCAATCGGATGTACTGGGAAGCAAGCCAGACCAGGTCACCAGGAGAGAAACACGGAGGGTCCAGACGCCTCTTGTCAGCGTGTTTCTTCATCCGCTGGGAAGCGCGTCCAAGGGACGCCTTGACAGAGTCCCAAATGGTAGCGAAGTCACGGGCTACAGTATCAGCCGCAGGGACATCCGAAGAAGGGGATATAGGCAATGGAACGGAGGGCTGAAGTCCGTAAACGACATGGAAGGGAGATTTGGAGGACGACTCACTGATGTGGTGGTTATGTGAGAATTCAGCCCAAGGCAGAAGCGTGGACCAGTCGTCGTGATGGGTGTTGACATAGTGACGTAAGAAGGATGTCAAGATTTGATTGACCCTCTCCACTTGGCCATTAGACTGAGGATGGTATGCGGAAGAAAAGTCCAGAGTTACTCCCAGATGTTTGCAGAGCGCCCTCCAGAAGCGGGAGGTGAACTGAGTTCCTCTGTCGGACACGATGTGGGATGGAAAGCCATGCAAGCGGAAGATGTGATGGATATAGGCTTCCGCGAGTTCCTGAGCAGAGGGCAGTCCAGCCATGGGGATGAAGTGAGCCATTTTGGAGAACCGGTCCACCACGACCCATATGACTGTGTGTCCAGAGGATAATGGCAAGTCCGTAATAAAATCCATCGCTATGTGTTGCCACGGAACTGAGGGTATAGGCAGAGGCAGAAGACGGCCATAGGGCAGGTGTTTGGGCGTCTTGTTTCTGGCACAAGAGGAGCAGGCAGAGACAAAAGCAGCGACGTCCGTGCGAAGGGATGGCCACCAGTAATGGCGTACAATCGCACCCCATGTTCTCTTCTGGCCTGCATGACCGGCTGTTTTTGAGGCATGACCCCAGTGTAACACTTTTTGCCTGTCAGTCTCAGAGACATAGGTCTTTCCGGGCGGTATCTGGGCCAGGGTGACAGGGGCCACCGAAATGATCTTGCTAGGAGAGATGATGGGTTGGGTAGTCTCTTCCTCCTGCTCCATGGGCATGAAAGACCTAGACAAAGCATCAGCGCGTACGTTCTTGTCCGCGGGTCGGAAATGGAGCTGGAAGTCAAACCTGGCAAAGAATAGGGACCACCTGGCTTGCCGTGGGTTCAGTCGCTGAGCGGACCGCAGGTATTCCAGGTTCTTGTGGTCCGTGTAGATAATCACGGGGTACACTGCTCCTTCCAGGAGGTAGCGCCACTCCTCCAGAGCCAGTTTGACCGCCAATAGTTCTCGGTCACCGATGGTGTAATTACGTTCAGGTGCTGAGAAGCTCTTGGAGAAGAAACCGCAAGTCACCATCTTCCCGGAGGAGGACTTCTGCATGAGCACTGCTCCGGCTCCCGAGGAGGAGGCATCCACCTCCAAGGTGAACTGGCGGTTTAACTCCGGACGGTGGAGTACAGGCGCGGAGGCAAATGCTCGCTTCAGTGAGCAAAACGCGGCGTCGGCCGCAGGTGACCAGTCCTTTGGATTAGCCTCCTTTTTGGTCAAAGCGGAGAGAGGAGCAGTCAGGGCAGAGAAGTGAGGGATAAACTGGCGGTAGTAGTTGGCGAATCCCAGGAACCGTTGGATTGCCTTCAGTCCAGAAGGGGGAGGCCAGTTGAGTATGGAGGAGACCTTCTTTGGATCCATCTGCAGTCCAGTGCCCGAGATGATGTATCCCAGGAAAGGGAGAGAAGACTGCTCAAAGACACACTTCTCATATTTGGCGTAGAGACGATTCTCTCTCAGTCTTTGTAAAACCAGCTGTACGTTCTCTCTGTGGGTCTGGAGGTCCGGAGAGAAGATAAGGATGTCATCCAGATAAACTACTACACAGATGTAGAGGAGGTCCCGGAATATGTCGTTCACCAATTCTTGGAAGACTGCTGGTGCGTTACACAGGCCGAAGGGCATCACGCAGTATTCATAATGCCCATCGCGAGTATTAAACGCGGTCTTCCATTCGTCCCCAGAGCGGATACGAACTAGGTTGTAGGCACCCCGAAGATCCAGCTTGGTGAACACACGGGCTCCTCTGAGCCGGTCGAACAATTCGGGGATGAGCGGCAGAGGGTACTTGTTCTTTACGGTGATCTGATTCAGACCCCGGTAGTCGATGCATGGGCGTAGGTCACCCTCTTTCTTCTTAACGAAGAAGAAGCCTGCTCCCGCAGGAGAGGAGGATCTCCGGATGAATCCCTTTGCCAGGCTTTCTGTGATGTAGGTGGACATGGCCCTGGTTTCGGCTGGAGACAACGGATATATCCGTCCTCGAGGCGGTGTTGTTACTGGGAGCAGGTCGATGGCACAATCGTAGGGACGGTGTGGCGGAAGTACCTCAGACTCCTTCTTGTCAAAAACGTCTGCGAAGGACCAATAGGCCGAAGGCAGTTCCGGCAGGTTCTCTGGAACCGGAGGTCGTCGGATAGGTTGTATGGACTTCAGACACTTCTCATGACAAGCAGGACCCCATCGGGTGATTTCGCCAGTACCCCAGCTGACTGATGGTTCGTGTGTCCGCAACCAGGGAAGTCCCAGCAGGATTTGATGGGACATGTGTGGAAGGACGTAGAGAGCGATGTTCTCGGTGTGCAGGGCACCGATACGCAGTTCGACCGGACTGGTGACCCAGGAGATGGTATCAGAGAGGGGTCTCCCATCCACAGAGGCAATCACTAGGGGCTTCTCGAGTGGAGTAACAGGCAGCTGGTACTTGTCCACCGTGGCCTGCTGGATGAAATTGCCTGCTGCTCCAGAGTCGAGGTATGCCTCAGCCGTGAAGCGCGTCTCTCCCGTTGACACTTGCACAGTCCACATAACCGGGTCTGAGAGAGTCCCAGCACCTAGGGTGGCCTCTCCTACCAACCCTAGGCTTTGGAGTTTCCCGGCCTTTCCGGACAGGAGCGTAGGAGGTGTGTGTCCTCTCCGCAGTAAAAGCAGAGACCCTTGGCGAGCCGCTCTGCTCGACGTTGTTCAGACTGTCGTACTCGGTCGATCTGCATGGGCTCGTGGACGGGAATCCCAGCTGTTGATGACTGAGATACGGAGGGCTTCTGTGGAGGAGAGGAATGCCGTACCGGACGTCTCTCACGAGACAGCTCTTTGGAGCGCTCCTGAAAACGTATGTCCACTCGAGTTGCTAGGGCAATCAGGGCATCTAGGGTGGAGGGCACGTCACGACCCGCCAACTCATCTTTGATGCGACTCGAGAGTCCTTCCCAGAAGGCGGCTGTTAGGGCCTCATTATTCCACCCAAGTTCTGAAGCCAAAGTGCGGAAACGGATGGCGTATTGGCCCACCGTCAGTGTTCCTTGACGTAAGCGGAGGAGGGATGAAGCAGACGCAGAGGCGCGTCCCGGCTCGTCAAAGGTGCTGCGAAAGGCCTGCAGGAACTCTTGAAGATCCTTGGTCATAGGGTCCTCCTTCTCCCACAACGGGTTCATCCATGCCAGTGCCTCGCCCTCCAGGTGAGACATGATGAAGGCGACCTTGGCTTGGTCGGAGGCAAACAGATGTGGCAGCTGCGTGAAATGGAGGGAGCATTGGTTTATAAACCCCCTGCAGGACTTGGGATCTCCGGCGTACCGGGGTGGTGAGGCCAAACGCAGTCTGGAAGCATCCGAAGAAGCAGCCACGGGAGCGGGGGACGTGGCTTGACTAGTGGCGGCTTGGGATGTCGAAGACGTGACTGCCGCTTGTAGCGTGGTCAGGCGGGTGTCCACGGAAGTCATAAAGTTCAGCATGCGGGTCTGGACTTCACCCTGGCGTTGGAGTTCCTCTTGCAAGGCCGCTAGTGCTGCAGCGGGATCCATGGCCTGATCTTACTGTCAGGGCCAGGCGGTTGGGCAGACCCAGGAGGTGGATCCACTGGGCCGAACTCTAAGATGGTGGTAAGGAGTCCGGTAGCTGAAGCACTATGGGCAGTAGAACAGTCCGTGCCAGTGAGTGTAACGAAGGAGTCCCTGGGACCGCGGAGTCACAGATGGTAGTCCGGGTGACGTAGCTCAGGTTCGGAAGCCGAGGTGATGTCAGGCGGGGTCCGGAACCTTTGGAGCGAGATGACGGGTCACCGCAGGGATCCGAGATGGTACGGACTGTCAGATGGCAGACGGACAGCGTGCGGGGTTCAGGATTCAGCAGGACCGGATGGCGAGGCAGGATCAGCTCTAGAAGAGAGATACGTGAGTATGGCAAGACGACACAAGGAGACCTGACTCCTAGCTTGGAAAACACGAAGATCAGGCCCCGCCCTCTTGGACAATACACCCCTTTATACCCTGTACCTGTTTAGCCTCATTTCCTGTTAATGGACGCTGGCCCTTTAAGAAAGGGTCAGTGACCGTGCGCGCGCCCTAATGCGCATGCGCGCAGCCCGGGTGCCAGAAGCCAGGGAAGGAGGCTGAGAAGAGGACGCAGGGGAGCCGGCCAGGGCCTGGGAGGCCGTCGGGCGCCGCGATCGGAGACCAGGGGGCCTGGGAAGGACGGGCACCGGAGCCAAGGACCCGGGGAGCGTGGCAGGTGAGCCGGGGAGCGGGGCTGAGGACCCGGGGAGCGGAGCGGAGGACCCGGGGAGGGGAGCCAAGGACCCGGGGAGCGTGACAAATAGCATGTTAGCATGCCCCTGTGGGCGGAATGAGTGCAGGAACTAACGGCCTAGTCACTGTGCTGATTAGCAAATCATAAAGGCTCTTTAGTAATACTTTTTATAAAGATCTCTTTATCTATGCTACAAAAGGTTGGGACTGCTAGGCAGATTAGAAATATGCACACAGAGCTGCTCAAAATTTGGGTGCATATTGCACCTTACAGGTTCACTTTAACGAGTAAGGTGCGTTTTACCACTTTCATGCGCCTCCGCTAGTAATGTTACTTCAGTTACAGACTGAAATAAATTTACTAGTGTAATTTACGCAACCAAAAAGGTGTAAATTCTGATGAATTTGCCAGTATAGGCTTGCCTCAGAGTGGTATAAAAATCCAAAACTCACATTTTTTCACAACTTGAATTTTCACGACATTTCAAGTTGTATAAAGGCAGCGTCACACGCTACGATATATCGGGCGATATGTCGTCAGGGTCACGGAGTTTGTGACGCACATCCGGCATCGTTTGACATATCATAGCGTGTGACAGCTACGAACGACTGTTAACGAGCAAAAATACTCACCTTATCGTTGCTCGTTGACACGTTGCTCATTTTCATAAAATCGTTCCTCCTTCTGCGAGCCGGTTGTTCATCGTTCCCGAGGCAGCATACATTGCTACGTGTGACACCCCAGGAACGACGAACACAGCTTACCTGCGTCCCGTCGGCAATGCGGAAGGAAGGAGGTGGGCGGGATATTACGTCCCGCTCATCTCCGCCCCTCCGCTTCTATTGGCCGGCCGCTGTGACGTCGCTGTGACGCCGAACGTCCCTCCAACTTCAGGAAGAGGATGTTCGCCGCCCGCAGCGACGTCGTCCGGGAGGTAAGTGTGTGTGACAGGGGGTTACCGACTTTGTGCGTCACGGGCAACTAATTGCCCGTGCCGCACAAACGACAGAGGTGGGTACGATTGCTCGTGCGATCGAAAGATAGATCGGACCGTGTGATGCCGCCTTTACACTAGAAAACTGGTGAAAGCACCTTCATAATTTGGGCGCTAAATGTTCAGATATAGTCTACCTTGTCAGTAATGCATCTATGCAAGAATTTTTTTGTAATGGATCATGTAATATTTTTTGTTGTATGTGTACAGATTTGTATGGCTCTGTTTAAATTGAGAGGGTGGTGAACCCCTTAGGTTGCTATAGGCAACAAGCAATGTGCAAGAATTCCCAGGTTGCCATGGGCAACTAATCCCCATTTTTGTCTGTGCTTGCTTGGGTACATAACATCCTGAATATTACTTTTAAAGTGATGATCAATTTGCTTTGCGACTTTCTTCAAGGAAACTAAAGGGTAATACAAAATAAATCAAAGCAAAGAAAAAAATATAAACATAGATGCATAAAACATCTAAAAGGACCATAAATAGTGATTTCCTGACAGTGGTGGATAGACATAGAAATGAAGACATTTGTGCAAACATCAGCTATTGCTTTACTACAATCAATTTAAATAGAATAAGAATATATTTTATTGAACACCATATTCCACATTTGCAGATGTGCAGAAACATCTTTGCTGACTGCATTTAACTTTACACTCAGTATTCCCATCACAGATTTATGGAAATATATATTTCTTGCTTAGTTGTCAATGAATATATGGATTTTAGCCTATAAACTCAACACAACTTTACTATTTTATAAAAGAAGACATCAGTAAGATTTTCCTAAATAAAAAGCTTCCTAAGGCCTTGTGCGCATGCTGCATTCTTTGATATGTTTTTGGTGCAGTTGTGGTGCAGTTTCTTGCCCAAATCTGCATGTCTATCCTTATGCCAAAAAAGTTAATGAGAATTCTGAAGTGCTCTGTGCATATTGTTTCTTTTTTCCTTCCAGTTTTGGGTGCAGAAACAAAGAAGCAGCATGTCAATTGTTGTTGCGTTTTTTTCCTGCATTTTTTAGCCCTTCCAACCAATGATTTCACTAAAAAAACAGCACAGCACAAAAACGCACCAAAAACATGTGTTTTGTTTGTTCGTTTTTCTGCCACAAGGTGCAGGTTTTGGTGCAGAAAATTTCTGCAACAAAAAACTGAGCTTGCGCATATAGCCTAAGCTTTTTCAGGCGGATTCTGCCTGGAAACCCCCTTAAACAGCACTGAAAAGCCATGGTAAAAAATGAACATAATGCACAGCAATATAAAAATGACTTTGCTGTGCCCATGTTTAGTCTTTGATTACTTATTTTAATTGTTTTTGGGTTCAGAAACCATGACATGGTTAAAAGAAGTAACATAGTCCTTCTTTGGGCAGTTCCTATAGAAGCCGTCTGCTTTTTAGGCCATGTGCCCATAGGAGAAAGTAACCGCGGATTTTGCCGCGGAAAACCCGCGGATTTTGCCGCGGAAAACCCATAGGATTTGGGGAGTGCTGCATCAATGCTGCAGTATTTGCGGCTGTGGAAAATGCTGCGGATTTCCCACAGCCGCACGTAACTGCATGCCAATTATTCATGCGGAATTATCTGCGGAATTTCCGCACCTCCACTATGGAGATACAGGGCGGGAATTCTGCATTGCTTCCGCAGGTTTACCGCAACAAGTCTGCAGAAGTACTGCAGCAATGGATAGCTGCGGATTCCGTGGAGCTGCTGAGTGAACCTGTGGAAATACCTGCAGAAAAGTCCACAGGTACGATCTCCCGTGGGCACATGGCCTTATAGTTGAAAGTACAAAGTCGCTGACAGCAAGGCCAGCACAAATAAACAGCAAATCAGCCAGTGAAGCAGCTTCAGGAAAAGATCACCGTCGTTTTTCTAAATGAAAAACAGATGACACGTTTTGGATCCATCAGATGAGTAATGATCTGATGGATTCAAAATGCATTTCCCTTTTAATGGAGTGTGAACCATGGAATTTTAAAATGTAAAATAAAGCTTTGGAATTTTTGTTTGCAATTCCTAGATTTTTTTGAATTTTTAAGGGTTCTCTCACACCACTTGTAAATCAGACAAGTGCAAATGCAGCACCCTGGGGTATGCTACCTCAGTGGTCTGCAGGATCCTAAGGCTTTCTGGAATGCCCTCTGCAGACAACCCACACCTCATACACAGGTAGGGGCACATTCCCTGAGAACTGGGCGCAGCATGTAGAGGCTTAACAGTGGGCAGATGTGAGACCCAATCCCTTAGCTGTTAGCCTGGGGAAGGGGTGTGGCCTGTGGGAAGGGACAGGTGATGCTAGGCAGAGTAGGCAGAGAGGAAAAACGACGGTTGAAGAAGTGACAGTTGAAAGGAGTCAGTGAGTGAGAAGGGTGTGAGGATTGTGAGGAGACCTCCAAAGGGCGACTAGGAGGTAGTAGCCTGAGGGTAGACAGAAGATCCCTGGTACTATGCACGACGGGGTACTGGACCCCAGAGTAGACGATAACTCCAGGTGGTCGGCTGAACCAGCCGTGTGTAGTGACTTCAAGGGTACCACACAACCCATAGGCTCAGGGACACAGCCTCATATATAGGACCCGGGAGAAGGCACCGAGAAGTAGCCTACCCCACAAGGAACCGCGAGGCCTGTCATACTGGTCCCGAAAAGAAAAGGAGCGGAGCGCCGCAGGTCACCAACAGCTTCAGGCAAGGGGACCATCAGCTCTGCATGTGCACGGAGGGCTCAACTGGGTCTCAAGTCAGCACCGGGACAAAGGAAAGTCGGTTGACCAGCCGTACCAAACTGCACTTGCAACATCCAGTGAGTAAATACCAGTTAATCTGCAAGAACTGTGTCGTGTCTATTAATGATGCAGCACACCTACATGTGACTTAAGCTCCTACTGGTGGAGGCTGCGAACACACTTGCTGCTATACCATCTATCCCTAAAACCACAGCAGCGATGGGACATCTTATTACCGCAACCTGCAAGTGGCGTCACAAGTGACATACAAAATAACCCTGTTACCGAGTGCCCCCCAGGTCACGGAACCGGGCACGGCCACCTGTGACGGTGATCCCCATTATCCACCACCCGGAACCGAGTATCCCAAGGGTTTGGGGCGTGACAGCGCTCTACACAAACCAATAAAAAAGGTATTGCACGCTGACATTCAGTGAGACAGTGCTGATGAATGTTTATTTTCTCATACTGATTCGGAATGGGAAAAACATTACAGCACGTTTAAATTTGACTCTGAAATCGGATGAGACTCACCAATTCAAGTCTATGGGTGTGAGAAAAAAATTGGATGAAATAAGGAGCCAAAGTATAACATCCGATTTTTACGGATGCATTTCAATTTTATAATATAGGAAATTGTAAATTCTCCTGTAAATGATTAATAGCACACGGATGGCAAGTGAGGAAAAAATCGTCCCACTTTTCTGGATGACATTGGTAACTATTTTTATATGCTTGTGTGACTTAAGCCGTACTGTGATTATCACTATCATCATTTTACAGTACGCTTCATGCTAATGTGTTCAGTATTCTCAGCTCTAAACTTACATTACCTGTAAACTTTAGTATTCATTATAATATACTAAATTGTCTGTAAAAAAAATGTTAGGTGCATGTTATTTTTGGCTGAGTTGCTTAGAAAAAAAAATTGAAGAAAAAATCAGGTTACCAAAGCTGCACCAAGGTAATGGGATGTTTTGAAACCTTTAATAAGGTTTTTGGAAACACATATAGTTGCTGATCAATTATAGCATTTAAACCGCAGGTGAACAGGTGAAGGGAATAACATTGATTATCTTATTATACTTGCACAAGTCAAGAGGTGAAACATATTCAGCAGTAAATAAGCATTTCTTTCAGTAAGGCTGGAAACACATCTATGCGAGTAAAATCGGTCCGACTGGGCTGGAAAATACTCGACTAATTTTAGTTCATGTTAGGTGTGGTGCAACGCAAGTGCGATGCTTTTTGCTCGCGTGTGTGTCGCGTTTGCGATGCTAGTTTCATGCAACATCTTAATTATATAAAAGCTATTACACATGTCATTTAATTTACCTTTGGGAATGTGATGTCACATTCATCTGTTGAATATTTAATGAGCGAAGTTACTGCCACACTCGCAAATGTGAACGCTGGTGCGCGTGTGTGATCCTACTTTTAATCCCCTTCCATAGGAAATCATTGGGACAAATGGTGCGAGAAAGTCGCAAAAAAAGCAGCATGCTGCGATTTTTTTCTCAGTCCGATTTGGACTGAGAAAAAAATCGCAGATGAGAGCTGAATCATTCACTAACATGTGTCCGATTCCAATGCGAGTTTTTCTCGCATTGCTCTACTGCGAGAAACTCGCAAGTGAGAAGCAGCCCTTAGTGTGTTGGAAGCAGGGTAAATCAGTGAGCTGAAGAACCTGAACTACCTTGGTAAAGGCTAAGCATCGGGTTCATGAGTGCTCAACAGTAACTGAAGTGTGTGCGGTGCCTGTCTGTTCTGATCCTATAAAAGATGGTATAAAAGTATAAAATTGTTAAAAAAGTTAATGCGATTATAAGCTACAGAGGTATCCGAACCCATAATCAGCTTGCTTTATATAAGTAACTGTATAACCACATAGTTTTAAAGTGCCCATGATTACAACTGTTGTCCACTGCTGGCAGCACATTAAATTATGCATAGCTCCCAACCATTCTGGATTCAGCAGGACTGTCCTTATTTGAGGGCTCAGTCCATCTGTCCCGGCAGTCAGGACTTTCTCCCGACTTCCTCTCACCACTCCTCTTCAGCTGCGTAGCCCTTGCTCCTCAAGGGAGAGGCCAGCATTCCTGCATGAACATAAACTAAATAAAATATTCTCATCTCTAGGCTCCCTGGAACTCAAACTTGCAATCTTCTAGTTCGCAGGTAGCAGCTCTTACAGTGATCCACTGCCCACACTTAAAGGGAATCTGTCACCAGGTTTTTTTCTACCCCATATAAGAGCAGCATAATGTAGAGTCAAAGACCCTGATTCCAGCAATGTGTCACTTACTGAGCTGTTTGCTGTCATTTTGATAAAATCAATGTTTTCTCTGCTGCAGATCAAGCAGTTATACAGAGGTCATGAATATGCTGGACTATCTGACAGCATGCCAAGTAGTCCTCTAATGAAAATCTACTGCTGATTAAACAGTGATTTAATCAAAACTGCAATAAGCAGCCAGTAAGTGACACATCGCTGGAATCAGGGAATCTCTGCCCCTACGTTATGCTGCTCTCAGTTTAGGTGGCAAAAACCTGGTGACAGATTCCCTTTAAGATATGAGAATTTAGTATATTTGAGCTGTATTGCAGACAGTGATTGCAGAAGCAGATGACACAGGTACATAGAGATACATCTGTAAATAGCAGTGTGTCTGTGTGTCTCTGTTTCACTGCATTCTAGAAGTAAATAAAAAGCTAGATTTTTTTGTACCTATTAAACAGCTAAAAATAATGACAAAAATACAAATTTCTATATTTGTTTAAGTTCTGGCTGCTATGACCATGAAGAAATGAATAAAAAATAAACCCACAGGTCCCAACTAGAGATGAGCATGACGCACAGATGACTTTGCGCCAGTCCTGGATAAATAAAAGCCACACCGGGGACACCAGAAAGTAAAAGATTTCTGGGCCTCCTGTCTAGCCCTTGGGTACCACTGATCTGGACACTGCATTGGAGTCCTGTGAATTGATCCGCTCATCTCTAGTCCCCACTGTCCTAGATACAGTGGACAGTTTCAAATTTGGTACTCCACCCAGCAGTCTCGGGTGTGTGCTGAATGTCCTTCTCTACCACCGCCTCTGTGACATCTCCTCCTGCCAGGGCAGAAATAAATTGTAAATGGGTGTGGCTAGGGGTGTAGTCAAAATTTGCCACAGCATGCACAGTATAACACATAGTTTATCTCTTTCTATTCTTCAAAATTTGTGAGATATGAATTATGTGAAAAAGGAGCAATCAGCTCACGTATCCCGGTGCACAGCTAAATATTCCAGTAGCTGCATCAGTACAAACAATAACCAGCACTCACTCTTCTTAAAATAAATGCTTTATTGATTCAAAAGAATAAAAAAAACAGTTGAAAACATCACAATATTTAAAAAGACAGGATAGTAATATCCACTAGGCTCATAGGGAACATGCTTCACACCTGCATGGCCCTTTATCAAGTCTGAAGTATGAATCATCTAGTCTTGCAAATAAAATGATATTCTGATATGTTTAAATTAAGAAAGGTCTCCTTACCGCTATATATTAATGCTGGTCCAATCAACTCCACTTGTTTAGGTTCAACACAGGAGAGACTTTCAGCTAATACACAGCTCGAGAAAAGGGCTGTAGTCAGCCCCTTTTTTAATTCAAGTTGTTTATATTTCTACTTTAACGACTTTCAAATCTATAATTTGACTGAATAACCCCTATAGCTGAAAAAGTAATTCCAAACTTTCAATCTGGTGAATGTTAATAGGGGATTCGTAACTCAATTATTTTTTCCTTATTTTATCAACCATACTTTTTTTTTAATGCTATTTAGTTGCTCAGGACTTGAGTTAAGGTTTTTTTTGTGAAGTCATGAATTTTTAATTCCTCAGTGTCAGATACAGATATAGTAATGTTTAATTGATATGATTTTTTTATTAGAGTAGTCATACCTTAAGGCTGGAGTCACACTTGCGAGAGACTCGCGCGAGTCTCACATCGCATCACCCGGCATGGCCACACACTCTCCTGACAGGAGCGGGTCAGCTGCATGTATTTCTATGCAGCTGAGATGCTCCTCTCAGGAGAGCTGCAGGTCATGTCGGGTGATGTGATGCAAGACTTACACGAGTCTCTCACAAGTGTGACTCTGGCCTTATTGTACAAATCATACCACATTTTTATTTTTAATGATTAATTCTATTTAATTATTTTTAACTTTTTATTTCAGTACTCCTAAGTGAGGTTTATTAGGGATTCAAGATTTGTTCTAAAAATAGTAGGTTATCCACAGAATAGGGAAATATTATGAGGGTGGGTGGTTCCAACCGCTGGGATCCCTCAGAAATCCCATGAACGAACGGTCTCTTGAATCCTACTCTGCAGAGCCCCATTTTGAAAATGTGCATACTCAGTCTCCACTCTATTTATTGATCAACAGGACTACCAGAAATAGTTCTGTACTTAGCTTTCTCCAGCTGTCCCTTAGACAATTAATGAAGAGGAGGCTGAGCATTCACACCTCTGCTCCTTTCAGGATGCATTCTTGGGGATCCAGAGTCCATTCTCAGAAATGCTTAGGGTCCTGTCAGTAAGGTGAGCAAATGGATATAGGTTTTGTGTTGATACAATAGCAAATGCAGGTATTGAAACATGCTTCCATCTCTACCACAAAACTGAAACTGCCCTAACCAAAATGATGATTTACCACAAAAGCTAAAAGACAGTATTTTAAATTCCTACTTGAGCTGCCCTCTGCCTTTGACACAGTCAATCACTTTCTCCTAGTACAGATACTTTTTTCCTTTGGCATCAAAGACCTTGCCCTCTCCTGCATCTGCTCATATTTCACTAACCAGACATTTAGTCTTCCAATTCTGATACTACCTTTTCATCCTAAGTGTTCTCTGTCGGTTTTCCTCAAGGCTCTGTCCTGGGACCCTTACTCTTCTCCATCTATACTTTTGGCCTGGGACAACTCATAAACTCTATGGCTTTCAGTATCGCCTAAATGGTGATGACACTCAAATCTACTTGTTGATCTAGCTATATCCACCTTCTTCTCATCACGCTTCCTAAAGCTCAATGAGAACAAAACTGAACTCATCCTCTTTCCTTTATCTCACTTTATGCTCCTTAATAATTCATCTATCACTATAAATTACATCATGCTTTCTCCTGTATTGTAAGTTTGTTGCCTCGGAGTAACCAGAATACTAGCAACAAAAAACCAGCTCACCTGTCACAGTGCACGGACCATCACCCCAGGGAAACGGAAAAAATGTAGCAAGTCCAGCACGTAAAAAAAGACTCATCCTTTATTCCACACTTTTTTGGGATAAAATCTTCAAAAACGGAGACATACAAACATATGAAATACCTGGTCCGGTTTACACATTTCGAGAGAAATTTCTTAGTAAAGACTAAGAGATTTCTCTCAAAATGTGTAAACTGGAGCAACTAGACCTAGTATTTCATATATTTGTATGCCTCGGAGTAACCCTTGACTCTGCCCTGTTGTACAAACCCCAAATTCAAGTCCTTACTACCTCCTGCTGCCTCCAACTCAAAAATATTTCTCAAATTCATCCCTTCCTCAACCCTGAATCTACTAAAATGTTAGTGCATGTTCTCAACATCTCTGCCTAGACTCCTGCAATATCCTCCTATGTTGGCTCCCAGCTAACTCTGTGATGCCTCTCCAGTCAGGGTTTTGCTTTGAATTCTGAAGACAGCAGGAGATAGGGGTTGAAGACGCAGATTTCAGCAAAGTGTCATTTATTAAGGTGTGTGTACTGTTGTGAACCAAGTCATTCCACCACGCCCCCTCCTCTGATAAGCAGCTCACTAGTAATAGTATACAGAAAACTGTGATGTGGGTGGGGTTAGCTTTCTGAGCTCTGCTAATGCTAAATCTAAGAACTCTGATTGTGTCACAACATTGAATACATCATTGAAATCAGGGTCTCTTTTCCTACAATATGCTGCTCTAAAATGAGGAAGCAAAAACTTGGTGCCAGATTCCCTTTAATCCATCTTGCTCCTCCCTGCTCCTCTGCTTTTTCCCTCTGCAAATCTCATCATTTGCTTCTAATTTCCAACAAATCTTGTTTAAACTAATAACACTGACCTACGTGGCTGTCCATAATCTGTCTCCTTCGTATATTTTCAAACTAATTTCCAGATATCTTATCACATAACCTCTGGTCTTCACAAGACTTCCTTCTCTCTTCCACATTCATACGTTCATCATCCGATTGAATCCAAGACCTCTCCTAAGTATCCCCCATCCTCTGGACTTCTGTGCTCTAACACATCCAATTGTGTCCCACATTCGGAATATTCAGACAAAACTTGAAACCCCATGTGTTCAAGAAAACTTACAGCCTGTAATGACCCTGCTGTCACCTCATGACTGGAGATGCTGCAACCCCCCAACCTACTGGCACCTTCCCTATTACACTTTAGATTGTCAGTCCACAAAGACAGAGTCCTCTCCCCTCTGTTTCAGAATTTCACTGTTATTTTGATGATTGTAATTGATATATGTATCTTGTATGTAAACCCCTTTTCACATGTACAGCACCATGAAATTAATGTGATCTAAGAAAAAAAAAAATAATAATAATATTATGCTAATGATCTACATGTACAATACTAATAATGATGAGCGAATACTAAAATATTCACGTTCTGGTTATTCTTACCAAATACCTAGTACTATTCCAGTATACATCACAAATAACAAACCTAATGCAAGTCAATGGGGAACCTGAGCATTTTTCTGGGCAGTGTTCAAGGAAAATATTTGTGTTCCCCATTGACTGGCATTAGGTTCATTATTCATGACGAATACTGGAATAGTACTAGGTATTTGGCACGAATAACCCGAACCGAACCGGAATATTTTAGTTGTCACTAAATACTAAATGTCTTTTTTGCTGGAGGTGGTTAGAGTTAGTAAATAGCAATGAGATTTAATCCTGAGACCATCAAAAATAGAGATTGGGTTAGTATATAGCAATGAGATTTAATTTTGAGACCCTAAATTTGTATATTAGAGAACATCCCATAATGCTAAGGCCAGAAAATATTTTTTTTTTCATCTGAGAAAATCAGATCAATTACCGTATACTAATCACACTGTGTGCAAATAACACAGTATAGTCAGAGTGTGATAAGATCTTCTCGAATATGGAGAAGATAAAAAATAAAGTCTTCTTCATTCTGTCAGTCCATAAAAATCTGATTGGACTCTTATGTCGTGCAGTTCAATTTTTTTCCACTCACCCATTTACTTGCATGGCTGAATGCAATCCGGTTTACAGAGGAAACTCAGACATGCTTCAATTTTGCTGCTGTCCGAGTAAATAATCTGACTCATACACTTATGGAATAATATTGGTCCAATTGTGATTTGATATTTTGTTGGATCGCACTCGTGTCGAAAATAGTGTGGTGTGAGTAAGTCCTTGGATACACCTATAATCCAAATTACTTTACGAGCAAAGAAGATTCTGGTTGTGGAGAAGGAAAGCTGTGGGAAATGTAAAAGCAGGGACTTTCAAACTGTGCTGTAAGCCCCAATGTTTTTTAATTTCCAGAGAAAAGAAGATGTAACTTTTAATGGTTGTGCCTACAGGGCAATATCAGCAAATTTAAATGGATTTTCCATCATTTTATACTGTTCACTGTCTCTAAAACGTAGCAATAAATTTTCAAATATATTTTGAATCCCAATTGTCCTGCATTTACCACCAAATTTTACCTAAATCTCATGCTGCTGCTTGTTTTTTTCTTTTCATCCTTAATAATACAAGGCCTCATAACTGAAATTATCAACGTCAGCAACGTGATGTCATGTCACCAACAGAAATGCAAACAGAATGAGGGAACTCAAATGACCCGCAATAGGGGTGCAGAGTGGAAATGGGAAAAAAAATACATAACATAATATAAAATGACATAAACATTAATGTAATGTCTAGGGATGATTGAATACCTCAAATATTTGGCTACGCCCATATTCGATGAATAGGTCGCTGCTATTCGACTATTTGCGAATATTCGATGCGCAATGTAAGTCTATGGGAAATCCGAATAGTTGGCAAATAGCAACTTTTCGGGCTTCCCATAGACTTACATTGCGCATTGAATATTCGCATAACGGCGACATATTCGTCGACTATTCGCGAAGCCGAATATTGCCGAATATTTGTGATATTCGATCATCCCTATTAATGTCACTTTCCTAAGCAGAAATGTAAAAGCGGGGATGACTGATCTAATTGAAAAGAATGAAAGTGGATGCCCTGACTTTTTGTAAAATGGAAAGAACCGAGCTTGAGCACCAGATATGGGTGAGAAAGACCTAATGGATACAATATAATGGATGCCAAACAGCCATCAAAGAAATCACTGTATTACTGGATGTGTTATTACTGTTACATAGTTCTAGACATTGCTAATTTCAGTGTGTCTCCTATTCTTACATCATAGCCCTAATAATGCAGACTGTACCGGAAAGCTTCCAGTGTACATTACAAATATTGCCCATTATGCCACTGCGTCTATTAAAATCAACCTTCTAACAAAAGAGCCATTGTAAGGTGCACAACGTAATAATAACATTTTATGTTTCCCCAGTGATTACTGCACAGCTACAAAATGGAAGCATAAAATATATACAACTTCCTTATTTAACAGCCCAAGAATCAGTCTACAACACAGAATTAATGCTAACTGCACATCCATTTGTACCTGTTACAACACCTTACTGAAGTGCTAAGTCAATTAACAGGAAAACCTCTTCAGATTATTTTTTTTTTTCATGCATTGGATCTATTTTTATTTTCTAGGTCCCCCTAATAGAGAAGGAACAGGGAGTTTTCCCAGTAACGTTCAATATTATCACATAAGAGGCATTTAACCCCCTCTCCACTTGCAATTTTTGCTTCTTTTTTGTTCTACTTATCTAACAAGAGCCAAAACGTTTTATTTTTTTGGGCAATACAGCTGTATGAGGGCTTGCTTTTTGTAGGACAAGTTGCAGTTGACACTATTCACTTATTTTATTTTTTTTCAATGGACCCATATGAGAACTTTCCACACTATCCACACTTTGGGGGGGAAATGTCTTACAATCTGGAAAATACAGTAATCTGGTATAATTTTTCATTTTTAAAATGTTATGTTGGATTTCTACAAAGAAAAATATACGGTCAAATCACAAACTAATTAAATCTGTATTTGACTAAAATATTATATGCTTGAGGGATAAGTGGTTCAAAACTGGACAAGTGGAAGAGACTCAGAAATTGCTTATGGTCTATGGGATAAGGTTCACACATTATTTGCCTTGCAGGTCATGCATACTGCATCACTGCTGACCATTAGCACCTTATTAGGGGCAATCTCAAAGATATTCTATAAATGTTCATACGTTTTTTAGTATAGTAGAGAGCAACAAATAAACTCTCTTGATATGATGGTTTTCTATTTAAGGGGTGGTCCACTAGTAGGACAAACCCTTCTGATTCCTCTAGGTAAAATAATAAAACCTATACTCACTTTGCATACCCATGCCCTTCCAGTGGTGTCTGGGTTTGCGGTGCCTGGGCTCATGTGGGGTTGTGACATCAGGAGAGTCCCGCAATCAATCAGGGCCAACTTCCTTCTCCCCGCATTCAGACCAAACGAGCAATCAATAGGATGTGAATGCAGCCGCAGCACTCACTTCCTGTTGATTAACTCGTTTGGTCCGATGGTGGGGACACAGAAGCTGGAGCTGATTGGACGTGCGACTTGCATGACATCCCAAACCTAAGTGAGCCCCAGCACAGCTGGAAGTGCGCGGGTACGGGAAGTGAGTATAGGTCTAAATATTTTACCTAGTGGAATCAGGAGGGGATGTCCTGGTTGCAGACAACTCCTTTAATGTTAGTAAACTGTATTGGTACACAGGGTTGCCTAAAGGTCCAGTCACACTAAACAACTTACCAGCGATCCCAACAACGATAGGGATCGCTGGTAAGTTGCTAGGAGGTTGCTGGTGAGATGTCACACTGCGACGCTCCAGCGATCCCACCAGCAACCTGACCTGGCAGGGATCGCTGGAGCGTCGCTACACGAGTTGCTGGTGAGCTCACCAGCAACCAGTGACCAGCCCCCAGCGCCGCGTGGAAGATGCTGCGCTTGGTAACTAAGGTAAATATCGGGTAACCAACCCGATATTTACCTTGGTTACCAGCGCACGCAGCTACACATGCAGAGAGCAGGGAGCAGCGCACACTGAGCGCTGGCTCCCTGCTCTCCTAGTTACAGCACACATCGGGTTAATTACCCGATGTGTGCTGCAGCTAAATGTGCACAGAGCAGGGAGTAGCGCACACCGGGTGCAGCTGCACAGGGTACATATATAGGGTATAGAGTACAGGGTGCAGCTGCACAGAGCAGGGAGCAGCGCACACCGCTTAGCGCTGGCTCCCTGCTCTCCTAGCTACAGCACACATCGGGTTAATTAACCTGATGTGTCCTGCAGCTACATGTGCACAGAGCAGGAGCCGGCACTGACAGTGAGAGCGGCGGAGGCTGGTAACAAAGGTAGATATCGGGTAACCAAGGACAGGGCTTCTTGGCTACCCGATGTTTACTGTGGTTACCAGCCTCAGCAGAAGCCGGCTCCTGCTGCCTGCACATTTAGTTGTTGCTGTCTCGCTGTCACACACAGCGATCTGTGCTTCACAGCGGGACAGCAACAAATAAAAAATGGCCCAGGACATTCAGCAGCAACCAACGACCTCACAGCAGGGGCCAGGTTGTCGCTGGATGTCACACACAGTGACATCACTAGCAACATCGCTGCTACGTCACAAAAGTTGTTCGTTAGCAGCGATGTTGCTAGTGATGTTGCTTAGTGTGACGGGGCCTTTAGATGGATAGAATTATGGTATAGATTAGAAGTGAAACAGAGCACTCTTATTCAGTCATACTCAAATAGCATTCCCCTCTGTAGTCAGATATCTATTTAACACTCGTCACGCAATAAATGCCGTGATGTTCAGATTTACCTATGGCAATCCTTACACACTATGCATATTTATGTTTGAGCCCTAATCACTGACCTTCAGACCACTAGATTGCAATGTATGTAAATTTAGAGATAGTAAATATAATGCTGATGGCTTCTTGTAGCAGCTAATACCTTATTAGCTGCCCAAAAACATCAACTTTTTGGTCACTATCTCTAAACCCATAAGCAATACAATATGATGGTCTGAAGGTCTATGATTAGGAGCGAAACATCATCTCGCATACAGTCTTAGGATCTCTATTAATAAATCTGTACACAACATATCAGTTGCAGTAAATTCTGAGAGCAGTTTACAGTGAACTGTTGTATTCAGACAAGGCAATTCTCTATTTGGACTCCGTGTTAATACATTTCACCTGCTGTGATACACTGTAGAAAACTGCAGAGATTTGTATTGCCCAATGTATTTACCCCACAGAGCATTGCAGAGACTGGATACAATTGTAGCAAACATTAATCTGTAGTAAATGTTACATCTAACAAGTTTTCTAACTCTATATAGAAACAAGATTTTTCCCATACCCTGCTAGCAAATAGAGAAAATAGAGTTCTCAAAAACGATAAGGAACTGAAACAGATTACATTACATTGAACAGATTATATTAGAAACTTGGAGGACTTTTTATTAGGTTTACTTTAAAAAAACAAATATGATAATCCAAATTAATGTATAAAATAATAGTTATAGTAGGATATATAGAAGTACCTGAAAGTGATTATTGTGTTCAAAAGAAGACAAGTTGTTTTTATTGTCTATAAAGGGAAACTGTGAGCCCAGAAATGCTATTTACCTATAGATATAGGGATAATTTACAGGTACGGTAATTAGTGTTTAAAGGGGTGGTTCACTACTCTGCAGTAGTGGCCACATCTCTGTAAGGCCCCCTTCACACGTCAGTGATTCTGGTACGTATGTGCTTTTTTTTGTACGTACCAGAATCACTGACATACGCAGACACATTATAATCAATGGGTCTGCTCACACATCAGTGATTTTTCACTGAACGTGTCTCCGTGCAGCGTACACGCGTGTCCGTGATTCTGCACGGAGACAAGTCAGTTTTTTCTGGCATCACTAATGACCCACGGACCACACTATGGTGTGATCCGTGTGTGATCCATGAAACACGTACCAGAAAAACACTGACATATTAAATAACAAACATTTTCAACTCACCTTTCCAGCAATTCGCTGTGCAGCCTCTGCTCTCTGCAGTTCCTGCCCGGCTCATGAATATTCATGAAAGCAGGAATAGCCGACCCGGAAGTAGCTGCAGAGAGCGGTGGGGGGACGCTGCAGAGCCGAGGAGTTCAGCACCATGGATATTAGGAGCAAAGGCAGGTGAGTAATGTCCATTTGCAATCACGGATCACGGATCACGGATTGCACATGGACAACCCACGTGTGCCGTGAATCATGGAACACAGAGGGACATGTGCGTGTTTTACACGTCAGTGAAGAACGTCAGTGTTTTTCACTGACGTGTGAAGGGTGCCTAAAACTGATAGGGAAGACTAAAGGCTAAATACATTGTTCAGCCAATTCTGCCTCTGAGCGGTGCTAATGTGGTCCTTTCATCCCCATCATGCGACCCCCGGGCTCTGTGACCTCTGAGATCCAGTGATGTCACATCAACTTCTGGTTGACACGACATCACCGAGCCCGGCCCCAGTGTTCCTGAGTGACTAGGCTGTGGGCAGCGTTTCACCGCTTATCACAGCCCAGCATGTCGCACACTCTCTACTTCGCTGTAGAGTGCCACAAGAAGGAGTGATGCTGGGCTGTGACGAGCGGTGAAACATTGCCTACAGCCCTATCACTCAGGAAGACTGGAGGGGTGTCAATTCATAGGGATGAGCGGACCACAATAGAGCCACTCACAGGCAGAATTGGCTGAACAGTGTATTTAGAAAAAGCCTTCCCTATCAGTTTTACAGAGATGTGGCCACTATTGAAGAGTAATGAACCACCTCTTTAAATCCTGTCTCGCTACCTTACTTGAGTCGTGGTTACAACAGTGGTCCCCAAACTCCAGTCCTCACAGGTCATGTTTTCAGGATTTCCTTAGCATTGCAGATGATTCATTCATAATGATTCAATCACCTGTTCAATACTGAGGAAATCCTGAAAACATGATCTGTTGGGGGCTGTGAGGGCAAGAGTTTGGGAAACACTGGGTACATTGAGGAAATAAAGTTATATTCTCTATGTACCTGTTAGCTTCCAGACACTGAAGACACAAAAGACACAAGTTAAAGGGAATTTATCAGTAGGTTTTTGCTATGTAAGCTGAAGACAACTGTCTTGTCAAGGTCCCATCTGTTGTTTTCCTGGAATGTTTGTTTAGGCAGAAAGACTTTTCATTGCTTGGACTACAATGTGACCTGCAGGGCAGTCCGGCACACCCCCTCCTCTGATTGACACCTCACTATCAATGTACAATCTTTGTAAAGAGCCTGGTGTGGGCAGGGGGCAACTCTCCCAGCTCAAATACATGCAAAATCTAAAAACCTGATTGTGTCAGAATGGTTGCACACAGTATTTTAAGTGATACATTGTTTGATTCAGGGTCTCTTTGCTTATATCATGCTGCTCTCACATGATGTAGCAAAAACCTGCTGCAGATTCCCTTTAAGCATAACTTTGATGTGGCCATAAATCAGCTGAGAATAGCTAAGAAAAAAAGATAACAAGTAAAGAATTACAAGATCTCAGAGGGAACAGCTCATTCTTCAGTCAGCAACATTAAAGGAAAGTCAAATTTAAATTGTATTTTAATAAATGAAATACTTAACAAAACATTATGAAACAACTGAAAATATGTCTTATATTCTAGGTTCTTCAAAGTAGCCACCTTTTGCTTTGATTACTGCTTTACACACTCTTGGCATTCTCTTGATGAGCTTCAAGAGGTAGTCACCGGAAATGGTTTTCACTTCACAGGTGTGCCCCGTCAAGTTAAATAAGTGAGATTTCTTGCCTTATAAATGGGGTTGGGACCATCAGTTGTGTTGTGCAGAGGTCTGGTGGATACACAGCTGATAGTCCTACTGAATAGACTGTTAGAATTTGTATTATGGCAAGAAAAAAGCAGCTAAGTAAAGAAAAACGAGTGGCCATCATTATTTTAAGAAATAAAGGTCAGTCAGTCGGAAAAATTGGGAAAACTTTGAAAGTGTCCCCAAGTGCAGTGGCAAAAAACATCAAGAGATGTTTGGGCTAAAGAACACAAGGAATGGACATTAGACCCATGGAAATCTGTGCTTTGGTCTGATGAGTCCAAATTTGAGATCTTTGGATCCAACCACCGTGTTTTTGTGCGACGCAGAAAAGGTGAACGGATGGACTCTACATGCCTGGTTCCCATCATGAAGCATGGAGGAGGAGGTGTGATGGTGTGGGGGTGCTTTTCTGGTGACACTGTTGACGATTTATTCAAAATTGAAGGCATACTGAACCAGCATGGCTACCACAGCATCTTTTAGCGGCATGCTATTCCATCCGGTTTGCATTTAGTTGGAACATCATTTATTTTTCAACAGGACAATGACCCAAACACACCTCCAGGCTGTCTAAGGGCTATTTGACTAAGAAGGAGAGTGATGGGGTGCTGCGCCAGATGACCTGGCCTCCACAGTCACCAGACCTGAACCCAATCGAGATGGTTTGGGTGAGCTGGACCACAGAGTGAAGGCAAAAGTGTCAACAAGTGCTAAGCATCTCTGGGAACTCATTCAAGACTGTTGGAAGACCATTTCTGGTGACTACCTCTTGAAGCTCATCAAGAGAATGCCAAGAGTGTGTAAAGCAGTAATCAAAGGAAAAAGTGGCTACTTTGAAGAACCTAGAATATAAGACATATTTTCAGTTGTTTCACACTTTTTTGTTAAGTATTTCATTCCACATGTGTTTGATACCTTCAATGTGAATCTACGATTTTCAAAGTCATGAAAATAGAGAAAACTCTTTGAATGAGAAAGTGTGTCCAAACTTTTGGTCTGTAATATATATATATATATATATATATATATATATATATATATATATATATTTATATATATATAACCATTAAATGATTTTACAGGCCCTTTTATTTAGGCTTAACTACTCCTGCCTGTTCCATGCCATACAGTACAGAAAAAGAGTGAAGTGCATATATTCCATATAAAATAATGTGACTGATCCTTTCTTAATCCTACACAAATCCTTGCATGCTTCTTTAGCAATGCTATGAACTAATTACAGCTGTCTACATTGTATTTATAAGTTACTGATTCCAATATTGTGGTAAAAGTCATTCGCAGAAATTGATTCGCAAAAATGCAAAGCTCTTTCCAGTACTAAATATAGAATGAACCAAAGAAGAAAATTGCATGCATTCATATTTCTCATCATAATTTAGATATATGCAGTGCATGCTTCATTAACAACACTGCTGATTTGTTATTTTAATGGCAGCTTTTCCTCTTGTAAAACATTCCCATCACAATAGTCCAGTGAAGCCAGTCAGAAATTATTTAGCTCAATATACAATATATTTAGACTAATGGCAAAGAACAGCAAGACTTCAGTCAAGCATGGTAATATCAAGTGTTTTCACTGAGCAAATCAGGACCCATAAAAATAAGTCCCGTATAGTATGGACATAAATTGTCTATCCAATCTATACAAATATGACATATTCATCCTAAATGAAGCATTATGTTACGGTAAAAAAATGCCAATTTGACCCAAGACCAAATCTCACAAATACAGATTCAGACCGGACCCCTCAACTAAGGCAGGGCCAAAACTAGAAAACTAATTAATTACAGAACTCAGGGCTCAAAGATATAATCATTTTTTGGGTGGGTGCAGAGACTGCAGAAATGAAATTTGCAGGTCTTCGTGAATTGAAACAACTCAGTTCAATTCAGGCAAATCATCAAAAAAATTCCGGCTTGTATTTCACATAAAGCAAAAGTTTAAGACATAGTAGGTTCAAATGATTTCTTACACAACCACCCAATCTTCCCCATAATGAGTTGCATGTATTGTATCACATGGTATAGTGCTGGCAATCAGGATGGACTATCTTAGCCTGTATAAAAGACTACGCGGAGAATGCAGCCACAATTTTAGAGTGTTATGGGCTATAGAAAGGAACTAAGAGCTCAGGGCTCAGCAATACAGATTTCTAGGAAGAGAAAGGCCTTAAACGGAACCAATCACCAGGATTTTCGTATATAAGCTAAAGCCAGTGCTATACTGGCACTATCAGGCTGATTCTCTACAGGTCGGATGTTTAGGTTTTGAAATCCAAAAAAGTAAAGTTTATAAAATTAGCTGCTGGTTGAGTGGCAGTTGGAGCAGATAATATATTCATAGTTATCCCCTCCCTCTGTTAGAATTAGTATAAGCATTATACAAATGATTCACTTAGTTGTGGGACCTGTGTGAGGTGATACCCATGTGACCTGGTATCAGCTTTGTTGGCTGAGGCCCTGCCCCTTCTGGTCACATGGGTATGACCTCACACAGGTCCTGCAACAGACAAAGTGAATAGTTTGTATAATGCTTATGCTAATTCTAACAGAGGGAGGGGATAACTATGAATATATTATCTGCTCTATTGCAACTGCCACTCAATAAGCAGCTAATTTTATAAACTTTACTTTTTTGGATTTCAAAACCTAAACATCCGAGCTGACCACTACAAGTATGTATAGAATCAGCCTGATAGTGCCAGTATAGCACTGGATTTAGCTTATATACGAAAATTCTGGTGATTGGTTCCCTTTAAACATTTGATAAATACTCTAAACTGTAATGTGTTGTATAACTGCAGCAGTAAAGAAAAGGAGAGTAGTAGTCTGGAAATAATAAAGAGATTCAATTAATAGATGTGAGAGAGATAGGAGGGGTGCTAGCAGCAGTTTCAGACTCAGTGTGGCTAATCAGTGATATGGTGTAGTTGGGAGTGCTTCAATTACACATTTTTCCTTCATTCATAATGCACTAAAAAGCAGCAGCAAGGTTGTCAAATATTTGTTACAGAAAAAAATCTGAAATTAGTGTAAGTCAAAGACAGTGTGTTTCCTTTTCACAAGCGACTGTAATTTGATTTTTTACACTTTAAAGGGAACCAATCACCAGGATTTTCTTCTATAACCTAAAGCCAGTGCTATACTGGCACTATCAGGCGATTCTCTACATACCTGTAGTGGGCAGCTCGGATGTTTAGGTTTTGAAATCCAAGAAAGTAAAGTTTATAAAATCATCTTCTTGAGTGACAGCAGCTGAGGATCAGATAATATCTGGGGAAAGTATTCATAGTTATCCCCTCCCCTTTTACAATTAGCATAAGTATTATACAATCAATTTACTTTTTCACTAGCAGGACCAGTGTGAGGTCATACACATGTGACCAGAAGAGGCGGGGCCTCAGCCAACAGAAAAATGTTGCTTCCTGGTATCAGCTTTGTTGGCTGAGGTCCCTCCTCTTCTGGTCACATGGGTATGACCTCACACAGGTCCTGCTAGTGAAAAAGTAAATTGATTGTATAATATTTATGCTAATTCTAATAGGGGGAGCGGATAACTATTAATACCCAACCAGAGCTGCTGTCACTCAAGAAGCTGATTTTATAAACTTTACTTTCTTGGATTTCAAAACCTAAACACCTGAGCTGACCACTAAAGGTATATAGACAATCAGCCTGATAGTGCCAGTATAGCACTGGCTTTAGGATATATAGGAAAATCCTGGTGATTGGTTCCCTTTAACTTACTTTTTGGCAAGAGTTGATTATAGGTTTATAGGAAATGTATTGTAAAAGAAAAGGTGGTAATAGTAATGGACAAGTCATCCAGGCAGTAGTACTACCAAATTGTAACACCTGCCTGGATCAACAGACTCAGGGGGGATGTAATGGACAGACTAGAGGGAAGCCACTCACCAAGCAGGACCCCCAGAACCCTGAAACCCTTTAACCCCTATACAGGGATTTGGAATTACACAGGGCCCTGGAGATCACTACCTGTGGAAAGCTGCAGTCCGATGAGAGTAGTCGTCAGGCAGGGTCAAACCAGGAATAGCAGAACAGGAACAGAATTGGCAGACAAGGACGTAATCAGAAAACGGAATAGAGGTCAAATCCGGATCGGGCAGCGAGGTACAAAAACAGAAGGCAGAAGGGAAGTCACAAAACACGCAGAAGTCAGCACACAGGAATCACAAAACAGAATAGGGCGGACCAGGAGCCAGGAAATCAGAACTACCTCTGGCAGTGGTCATGTGACAGGAGGGGGAATAAGAAGGGTGTGGTGTCTTCCCATTGGCTGTAGCTGAACGCTGGCAACTTCAGCTGGAAGACACACACCACCCACAGTCAGCCAGCGGTACTGCAGATCCCAAGATAACCCAGCCCAGTGGATGATCAGAGCCTGCGCCCACCGGTGCCACTGGCATCGACTCATCTCCCTAGCACCATCCACGGCAAGAACACGGCGTCGCCTGGCGATAGGAGCAGAAGTCACTGGAGCAGACTCCGGCAGTGACATAACACAAATGTAGGTCAGAATTGTCTTTCTTTCACTCTGGCAGGTATATTAGAAAGGAGGAAGATATGGAATATAAGCCACATAAATTGTCTTTATAAAAACTAGATTATATTACCTCTGACAGCAACACTGACAGCTTGCAGCACAGAATTGTCTTTCTGATTAGAAATGATTACAAATGACTGAGATGGATCATTTTTGGATCAGTTTTTAATTAAAAAAACATGATAAGTATATCAGAGAACTATGTTATTAAATGGGCTGTTGATTACTAAAGGGTTATCATTCATTACTATAGTGAGGTGACTTTTATAATACTAAGGCTGTTTTTTGTTTTAAAGATATGAAATAGGAAGGATCCTGTTCTAGGAGAGTTCAGTGTTAAAAATGTATTTAAAGGGAAAATGGAGGCTTTACAGTATTACAATTCGTGGTGAATCAATTCGCGGCTAATCAATTTTTTTTGAAAAATTTGTCAAACCTGACAAATTTCAAAAGATTTGATCATCTTTAGAAAATAGGTATAATAAAAACTTGCCTAATATGAAGAAAGCATTAGAGATGTTTTATATATTCCTTATTTGTCTTTTAATTTTTACATCATATGTTGTGACCATATCAAGCCCGAATCTTTCCTGGTAAATGATGGCTGAATTTTATATATGCTTCTAACAGCCGTGGGTGGAGTGAAGTTGGTTATCGCTGAGATCAACATTTAATATGCTCCAGTGTGCCACTCTATGCACCCATCGATGCACTTGTGAAATGACTGCGGGGTGCTGATTGTTTCCCATGACAGCTAGGGGTCTGCTGAAGACCTCTGTGGTTGCCATGATGATTCTCCTGTGAAAGCCAGCATTTAGCTATCATTCAAAGGAGAGTATGATTTTTGCTATACATAGCAGTGCTGTATATGTTCACTGCTGTAGTCTGTATATGTTCACTGCCTTCTATGTGAGTTTATTTTGGCATGTAATTACATTACCTTAGTGGCCAAAGTGGAATTAGCAAGATTCAGTATTTTAATAATGTTATATAAACATTTTTATGTAAAAAGGTGCATAAAAATATAAAATCTTTAACATAAAAGCTTGATTTACATGATAGGTCATCATTTTTGGAATATACATGCCCTAAATCTTTATTTGTTAGCCACTACTTTACATTGATGATCCATACTTGGGATAGGTCATCATAATCTTATCGGCCGAGAACCGACACTCCGCACCCTTGCCAATCAGGTGTTTACAGTGGTGGCAGCGACAACAGGCAGCCGGAAATGCTCAGTTCGTAAGCTCCTGTCTTCCGCTAGCAGCCATGGCCGGGTACAGCACATCCGCCTCCTATTTATTTGAATAGTAAGTGGATGTGCAGCACCTGGCCATGGCTGCTATCAGTTGACAGGGCAGCTCCAGAGCTGAGCATTTCTGGCTGCCTGCTGTCGCCACTGGCACCGAGTACAGCTGATCGGCGGGGGTGCGGGGTGTTGGACCCCAGCTGATCAGACATTGATGACCTAGGCTATCAATGTAAAAGTAGCGAACAACCTCTTTAAATAGTTCTGAACCTTTTGGTATGACAGCTGTAAGGATATGTAACTACATAGAAGTTATTTATTTTATAGGTACATAAATGCTCAATTATAAAGAAATAACCATTCAAATCAAAGTGAGGAAAATTCTGCCCAACATCACTGTGACTTGAACATATGTGGCCACCCAACATATTGTGATTTCCTCCCACTGCTTGGCAAGTATAGTGGATATAAAGAATAAAAAGAAATAAGAAGCAGTATATGTATGTTATTTTATCGTAGCAATCCATAGACAGTATATGTCATGTTTCAGTCATAACCATAAGCCTTTTTCAGATCATTAGTTTGTAGTTCATGGAGCCTTCACTATGTAAAGCCATGTTTAATATGCCCCAGCATACCACTCTGTGCACCCACTCATGAAATGATTGTGGGGTGCTGAATCTTTCCCATGACAGCTAGGGGTCTGCTGAATACCTCTGTACTTGCCATGATGATAATGAATTAGGCCAGAATTGGGTCAGAAGGGACCGGAAGGTAACTGGATACATAGTCACTTTAAACAATGTTTTTGTTTCTCTTCACTTTCACCCCAATAATGCTAATTTTCTACTTACCCCTCTGATCCCTACACCCAGTAATGAACTATTCATCTCTCCCTCCATCTTCCCCACCCACCTAACCTTATCCTCAGATCTGTTCCTCTACACAACACCCTGCGTCTCTAGACACACATGACCACCTCATGGACTCTCCTGCTCCCACCTGCTAACACTCTCTCTGCTTCTCCTCACTGCTGGAGATATCACTCCAAATCCTTCTCCTCCTCATCACACCCCCATAGTCACTTCTAACTGCCATCCACGATCTATGACAAATTTTCAAAACCCTTCTAACCTTATACCCATTCACCCAGCCCCCGCTTCCCCAGTCCCTTTAACAGGAGCTCTATGGAACGCTCGCTCTGTCTGCAATAAACTTCCCTACATTCATGATCTTTTCATCACTAATAAACCTTCCTTCCTCGGCATCACTGAAACCTGGCTCATCCCCTCTGACACAGCCTCTCCTGCTGCACTTTCTTATGGTGGCCTCCATCTGTTTCACACCCCCGCCCCAATAACAAACATGGTGGAGGAGTTGGTTTTCTCCTGTCAGAAAAATGCTCCTTCACCCTAGTCCTACTGCCACCCTCCATTACTCTCCCCTCTTTTGAAGTGCACTCCATCCACATCTATTCCCCCTCCAACCTTTAACTGGCTGTCATTTACCACCCCCCTGGGCCGGCCACCAGCTTTTTCAATGACTTCACAACCTGGCTACTTCATTTCCTTTCCACCAACATCCCCACCTTCATCATGGATGACTTTAACATCCCCATCGACACTTCCCACTCATCTGTCTCTAAACGTCTAACACTCACTTCCTCCTTCGGCCTCACCCAATGGTCCTCTGCAGCACTCACAAAGCTGGCCACACGCTTGTCCTCATCTTAACTCGCCTCTGTTCCCTATCCGACGTCTCAAACTCACCACTCCTGCTGTCTGACCACAACCTACTAACATTATCTTCCCTCTCTTCTCCAAGTACACAACCCCTCCTCCACAAAATTTCACACCCTCGCAGACATCTCAGGCTACTTTCACACTTGCGTTCAGTGCAGTCCGTCACTATGGAGAATAGCGCAGTCCGTTAACGCACTGCGCTATTCTCCATAGACTTGTATGGACGACGCACTGTAACGCAAGTGTCAGCGTTGCATCCGCTGGACGACGCAGCGTCGTTATTTTTACGCTGCGCCGGGCGGATGGAACGCTGCATGTAACTTTTTTTGAGCAGCGGAAACCTTTATTTTTCACTGCGCATGCTCTTTTTTTTTTTTTTTTAATCACAAACTTTATTTTATTTCTCGGTGGCCGAACGTTCAGCTGAGCGCTCGGCCGCCGGCATGTCAGGGCACTCAGCTGGGCGCTCGGCCGCCGGCATCTCAGGGCACTCAGCTGAGCGCTCGGCCGCCGGCATGTCAGGGCACTCAGCTGATCGCCCGGCTGCTGGCATGTCAGGGCACTCAGCTGAGCGCTCGGCCGCCGGCATGTCAGGGCACTCAGCTGAGCGCTCGGCCGCCGGCATGTCAGGGCACTCAGCTGAGCGCTCGGCCGCCGGCATGTCAGGGCACTCAGCTGAGCGCTCGGCCGCCGGCATCTCAGGGCACTCATCTGAGCGCTCGGCCGCCAGCATGTCAGGGCACTCAGCTGATCGCCCGGCTGCTGGCATGTCAGGGCACTCAGCTGAGCGCTCGGCCGCCGGCATGTCAGGGCACTCAGCTGAGCGCTCGGCCGCCGGCATGTCAGGGCACTCAGCTGAGCGCTCGGCCGCCGGCATGTCAGGGCACTCAGCTGAGCACTCGGCCGCCGGAATGTCAGGGCACTCAGCTGAGCTCTCGGCCGCCGGCATGTTATAGCGCTCAGCTGGGCGCTCGGCCGCCGGCATGTGAGAGTGCTCGGCCGCCGGCTATTAAGAGCAATCAGCTGATCGTTCACAATAGTCGGCTGCCGGTACTGTAAAGAAGAAAAAAAAAATAAATAACGTTTTCCGTTATTTTGTACGATCCATAGCATTGCGTTCTGCCACTATATGCAACGCATCCGTTGCATCTGTCACACAACGCAATGCTACGGAAGCCGTCCAACGCAAGTGTGAAACTAGCCTCAACCACCTTGATTTACATTCACTTTCTCAGTCCCTTCTCCCTCTTGCAGACGTTGCTTCTTTACACGATGCAGATGCTGCTTCCACTTTATATAACACCACCATTTCTGCAGCTCTCGAATCGGCAGCCCCCCTCACGCATACCAAAACTCACACAATCAACAGGCAACCCTAGCACACGAGCCAGACTAAAGAATTGAGACGGGATTCCAGGATTACTGAGCGCAGATGGAAGAGGTCTCATTCCACCGAGCACTTCGTCACATACATACAGTCTCTCACCACTTTCAAGTCTGCACTCACTGCTGCAAAACAAACCTACTTCTCATCCCTCATATCCTCTCAATCTCACAACCCTAAACAGCTATTCAATATTTTCGACTCTCCTCCATCTCCCAGCACCACCTCTCTCTTCTCTCATCTCAAGTGAAGACTTTGCCTCTTTCTTCAAGCAGAAGATTGACAAAATCAGAACAAGTTTTGGCCCACAATCACCACAGTCCCTCCTCACAACTACTCAGCCTTCTTCCTCCAAATCCAGCTTCTCCACCATGACAGAAGATCATCTTTCTCCTCTACTCTCAAGATCACATCTCACCACCTCTCCGCTCGAAACACTCCCATCCCACCTCATACCAAATCTCACCAGTCTTCATCCCAGCCCTAACCCATCTCTTCAACAACTGGTGTATTCCCATCATGCTTTAAACATGCCTCCATCACACCCATCCTCAAAAAGCCCTCCCTTGACCCTTCCACTGTGTCAAACTATCGCCCCATATCACTTATCCCCATGCCTCAAAACTACTAGAACAGCATGTAAATCTTGAACTGTCCTTACACCTCTCTTCCTGCTCCCTCTTTGACCAGCTACAATCTGGCTTCCGATCGCATCATTCCACTGAAACTGCCCTAACTAAAGTCACCAATAACCTACTAACCACCAAAGCCAAGTGACACTACTCTGTCCTCCTCCTCCTGGACCTGTCCTCTGCCTTTGACAGAGTAGACCATTCCCTTTTACTACAAATTCTCTCGTCTCTGGGTATCACAGACTTGGCGCTATCTTGGATCTCTTCATACCTAACCGACCGAACTTTCAGCATCTCCCACTCTCACACCATTTCCTCATCCCACCCCCTTTCTGTCGGTGTCCCCCAAGGTTCAGTTTTAGGACCCCTGCTGTTCTCCATCTACACCTTTGGCCTGGGACAGCTCATAAAGTCCCACGGCTTTCAGTATCACCTCTAGATGATACGCAGATCTATCTCTCTGGACCTGACATGCCCTCCTTACTAACCAGAATGCCACAGGGCCTGTATGCTATTTCATCCTTCTTCTCTGCTCGATTTCTAAAACTGAACATGAACAAAACAGAATTCATTATCTTTCCTCCTTTTCAGTCAACGCCTCCAACCAACCTATCCATCAATGTCAATGACTCCTCACTTTCCCCAGTGCCACATGCTCACTGCCTGTGAGTAACTCTAGACTCTGATCTCTCTTTAAAGCAACACATTCAAGGTCTCTTCACCTCCTCCCACCTCCAACTCAAAAAATTTTTCCCGGATTCGTACATCCCTTTCCCAAGAAGCAGCAAAAAACACTAGTGCATGCCCTTATTGTCTCCCGCCTGAACTATTGCAATCTCCTGCTCTGTGGCCTCCCTGCTAACAGTCTCGCACCCCTACAATCTATTCTAAACTACGCTGCCCGACTAATCCACCTGTCCCCCCGCTACTCCCCGACCTCTCCTCTCTGCCAATCCCTTCACTGGCTTCACATTGCTCAATGACTCCACTTCAAAACACTAACCATGATCTACAAAGCCATCCAAAACCTGTCTCCTCCATACATCTCTGACCTAGTCTCCCGGTACTTACCCGCACGTAACCTTCGATTCTCAAAAGATCTCCTTCTCTACTCCCCTCTCATCTCTTCTTCCCACCATAAATACAAATAGTGTTGACGTGTTTCTATTATACTTTTCCTCTGATTGTTCCACTCTGGTTTTGGCTACAAATACTGAGGTAAAATACTGACCAAATACTGAATTGTAAATATGTTGTTTCAATGACACACAATGGATTTTGACACCAATACCACTGTGTAAATCCATGTTCACACATTGAGTATTTAGTGAGTTTTTTACCTCAGTATTTGTAAGCCAAAACCAGGAGTGGGAGATAATACAGAAGTGGTGACGTGCTTTTATTATACTTTTCTTCTGAGTGTTTCTGGCTTTGGCTACAAATACTGAGGTACAAATCTCACCAAATACTGAATGTGTGAACGTTCTCCTAAGGTGAAAATATGGTGAATTACAACAGTACGACTGTGTAAGGCCACATTCCCGCACTGAGTATTGGGTGAGGTTTTTTTACCCCAAAATTTGTAGCTAAAATCAGGAATGTAACAGTCAGAAGAAAAGTATAATTGAAACATGGGCACCACATCTGAATTTCTTACCCGCTCCTGGTTTTGGCTTACAAATACTGAGGTAAAAAACTCACCAAATATACAATGTGGAAACATAACGTAAGGTGAATATATGGTGGATTGCGACACCAAAACTGTTTGAGGCCACGTTCAGTATTTCGTGAGTTTTTCACCTAAGTATTTGGAGACAAAACCAGAAGTGGGTGATAAATACAGACGTAGTGACGTGTTTCTATTATACCTTTCCTCTGATTGTTTGACTCTTGATTTTGACTACAAATACTGAGGTAAAACAAACCTCATCAAATACTCAACTAGTGCACGTGGCCTTAGGACCATTTAATTTTTTGTGGTGCCCAAAAAAACACATTACCTTACTCGCTATACAGAAATACATTACAGTATATTTACTGAGTTCCAAGTGCTATGTTTTTATTTATTCATAGAGCACCACCAAAAAAGAAGTACCACACCGCTTTGTTAAAACATTGAAATTTACACAGCTCCATAGCAAAGTCAGTAATAAGCCTCTCACTTTATTGACAGTAAGTTGAACTGTAGTTAAACAAACAGTATTAAAACTATTTTCCAGCATGGAATAGATAGTAGTGTCATATAGCACAACATGATCATCAAGAACGCAATTATTGATAGTGGATGGTGTTATTTCATTTTTTTGCACCCGAGTAGGCCTCTACATCTTCCAGACCCCAAAACTGCTGCTATCATTCCTATGATTATAGTCATTCCCATGCTTCTCACCTAGGTCTCATTGATAATACTGGTGGTTTAATATGTGGCCGAAGAGTTTTTGAACTTTATTGGACAACAAAGCCCATGTGCAAGGCTGGATGTTACCGAAGATAAAAAGATCATTCTCCTATAAGAAGCTAATACAGATAGAAGACCCTTATATACATTAGTTAAAAGTAATAAGTTAGGTATCTAAAGTGTATGGGGGCTGCTAACTCTCTCTCTCTCTCTCTCTCTCTCTCTCTCAACAGATAATGGCAGAGTACCAAATGTTCAGGTAGGTTGTCTCTTTTGGTGGAGAAGACACTGAAAGAGACAACCTGCCTAAACCTTTGGTACTCTGAAATCTGTTGGAAGAGAGTCAGGAAGCCCCCATACACTTTAGATAGTTAACTTATAATATATACTCCCTTGTTTTTAATAGTGAGAGGGGAGAAGACCCCCTCACTATTAAAAACACATGAATTATCTGCCAAGGGAGTGGGGTGCACTTTTGAGTCCATTATGACAAAAATTGCAATACATGTGTTTGTTGTTGAGTAGGGGGAGTTAGGAGCGATAACAGAGATCTGAAAGGGTGTATGGCTTACAGCTATCTAGGGTATATAGGCCCCTTAATACGTCTTTATAATTAAGTTATAAAATAGATAAATTCTGTTATATTTATGTCTTGGCCTCGGAAAAAATTAACAATGGTGACAAATGTTCTCATTGGCAGATTGTTGTTTATGTCTCTAAATTATTTATTTAGTGATGTCTATGAAAGATAAGTTATGTTCTCATAACATAAAAAGGCTTTACATAACACCCTTGTGTTAAATCAGACATGGCTGATGGACTGGAACATTAATAAACAATCATTAAAATCTGACCAAAGAGTAACCATTTACGACAATAATTGTCTGAACTATGACAGTAATGTAAATGTAGATCAGTTAACAAGAGGTCATCCATTCAGATGATGTCATGGGTCAGGGCATCATTATGTCTATCCATTCAAATGATGTCATAGGTGAGGACATCATTACGTCCATACATTCAGATGATGTAATGAGTCAGGGCATCATTATGTCTATCCATTCAAATGATGTCATAGGTGAGGTCATCATTACGTCCATACATTCAGATGATGTAATGAGTCAGGGCATCATTATGTCCATCCATTCAAATGATGTCATAGGTGAGGTCATCATTACGCCCATACATTCAGATGATGTCATGGGCGAGGGCAGCATTATGTCCATCCATTCAGATGATGATATGGGCCATGGCATCATTACGTCCATACATTTTGATGATGTCTCATTGCAAAAAGATATTTACAATGTTTTCAATTCTCTTTTAGAATTTTATTTGTAAACATGTCAAATTCATTAATATCACATCCAATATTATATCTGATATACCGATCAATAGTTAAAAGGTTTCTCATGGACAATCACACATAATGAACATCCTGCATATGCACAAATGATTAATAAAAAGGCAAACTAGTTTTGTAATTTCCTATAGTCAGATGAAACGTACCACGAATAGAAGCTGAGTTCTTTCATTTCCAATCAAAGCAAATCTCATTGACTCTTTCCTGCACACAGTAATATTCTTGCCTCAGCTCCCATGTTATAAATGCTATGTTCTATACGGGTTGACTGGAAATCAGGCAGCGTAACAATCCACACTTATCATACTTTTTCAGACATTGCAAAGCAATCTGATGGAGGAATAATAAGGGTTTGTTGTGGCTACAATATAAGGGATGCACCTTGAATAGGATGCACTTATCTATGTACCGTTATATATATTTTTTTGTAATTATTTTCCCTTCTTGTTATTAATGAGCTTACACAGTAAATATATACAATATAGCAAGGGCAGGATATTGGCAAGGGGCACAAAACTCAGTCTGGACTGTATCCAGAGCACATAAATATCTTCATCATGTCAGTCTCTTCTATAAACAGTGTGTCCCATGTTATGTACCCTATGATTTCATAGGAGACTGACATGAAGTACTATAACAGAGTTGTGTATATAGGTGTAGATAGCCTATAGACGGAGCAAGCAAATTACATGCCCAGTCACAAAAATCCTCAACTCAGGAATAGACATGAATCTGCTGAGCACATATGGGTGTTATTTCACATATATAATCTACAGAAAGATAGCACAGTGATGGAAACTAAGATAGATAGACATGATAATGGTTGGTTGATTAATAGATACTATAGTTATGAGATATAATAGATTAACTGATACATGAAAGATAGATTGCTAGATAGACAAAGATAGATACATAGATGATAGAGATAGAGATAGATAGATAGATAGATAGATAGATAGATAGATATGATAATGGATGATTATTAAATACTGTAGTTGTGAAAAAGATATACAAGAGAGAAAAATAGTACATGATGATGATATAGAGTGAGAGAGGAAGAAAAAAAATAGAGTGGGAGAGAGATAAAAAGAGAGAGAGAGAAAATAAGAGAAAAATAGAAAGAAAGAGGAAGAGAGAGAGAGGAAGAGGGGGGAGAAAAAAGAGAGAGTGAAAGAGAGCGAGAGAGAATAAGAGAAAAAGAGAGATAAAAAGAGAAAGTGTGTGTGGGAGTGAGAGATAGTGATAAAGAAAAAGAGAGAGCGAGAGAAAGTCAGAGAAAGAGAAAAAGAAAGAGTGAGAGAGAGATGGAGGGAGACAGAGATAGAAAGAGAATGAGAGAGTATGAGAGAAAGAGAAAGTGTGTGTGTGTGTGTGTGTGTGTGTGTGTGTGTGTGTGTGTGTGTGTGAAAGGGATAGAGAGATAGCGAGAAAGAAAGACAGAGAGAAAAAGAAAGAGTGAGAGAGATGGAGGGAGAGAGAGAAAGAAAGAGAGAATATGAGAGAAAGAGAGTGTGTGTGTGTGTGTGTGTGTGTGTGTGAAAGGGAGAGAGATAGAGAGAGAGAATGAGAAAAAGAGAGTGAGAGAGAAATGGACGGAGAGTTTTGAAAAAGAGAGAGTGTGAGAGAAAGAGAGAGTGTATGAAAGGGAGAGAGAGAAAAAGAGGGAGTGAGAGAGAGATGGAGAGTTAGAAAAAAGAGAGTTTGTGATTGAAAAAGAGTGTGTGTGTGTGTGTGTGTGTGTGTGTGTGTGTGTGTGTGTGTGTGTGTGTAAGAAAGAGAGACACACACAGAGGAGTGCACGATCTTGGACTTCTAGAAGAAAACACTAGTGTCATGCAGACATGACTTGAATCCACGATCGTGCTCCTCGGGGACTCCTGTAGGCAGCAGCACAGACTCGGCTGGGTTGGGTGTCAGTAGTCCAGGCTCACTGTGCACTTGTAAATCTCAGGCTTATACAGAGCAGCACAGATGGAGGCGATCTCATTCCCAGAATGACAACACAGGTAACTAATAGGGAGGAGGCATCCTGAGCTCCAGTCACCCAGCACATGAAGCCCCTGCTCATTTCACAAGTGGATTGTGTTATTTGTCTGGTATCTCTCCTGATTCCTAGCAAGCATAGAGAGAACACTCATCATCAAAACACAAAGAGAATCTGGAGGGAAAAAAAGGAGCAGCTGAGGCTACCGACTCCTTGTGAAGAAAGCCACTTATCCAATGGACACATTGCATTCCAATAACAAGACCTGAAGGGGTGAATAGGTATGTCATTACCCAGCACACCTGGGTCCACAACTGTTCTGACATAAGGAATTGTAGGGACTGACAACCTTGGAAGCTGAAAGAACAGTATACAATGATGCTTAGTGTCTGATGATGTAGGGCTCAGTCCTGGCAGCACGTATATGATGGTGAATGGGGTCACAGTCACTGGCACAGACCGCCAATACCAGCTCGTAATGACCAGACATGTATCAAAATGTGTCAGAACTTAGGAGGCTGAGAATAAACAGACTTATCACCTGCTACATCAACAAGTCCATCCACACTGGGCGGCAGCAGCACTACTTTCCCATACACAGCTCCCTGCCGTGTAGGAACTGTCCTCCTGGCTCTTCTGTACCCAGGGTCCGGCCATCCCAGAGGGCACCGTGGTCCTGCAGGTGCGAGGTCACAGCCAAGACCTGGCTGACAACTTACAGCAGTAGAATACCGATACAGGCAGCCAGTGTCAGCCCCCAGCTCCGGTACACGGAGAACACACAGCACAATGGCAGCAGAGAAGCAACAGGCGGCTCTGAGCGCGGAGCACTTACCTGGAGCAACTACCTGACGCCGCTGGAAGGACAGGGAGACAGGGACACCATGCTGAGAGCAGCCCCGACCTGTGCGCCCTCACTGCTCTCCCACCATCCTCAGGAGCGATGGACACAGAGGACTCCTCCTGCTGCAGCCCTGGGGAGGAGAAGCCCGAGAATGTGGACGAGCCAGACACTGCGCGCACCCAGCACTGTGCGCCCTGCACTGCCTGGGTATCTCCTCAGCTCTGAGGGGCGCACGCCCAGCACAGCCCGACTGCCTGAATATCTCCTCAGCTCTGAGGGGCGCACACCCAGCACAGCCCGACTGCCTGGGGGGTATCTCCTCAGCTCTGAGGGGCGCACGCCCAGCACAGCCCGACTGCCTGGGTATCTCCTCAGCTGTGAGGGGCGCACGCCCAGCACAGCCCGACTGCCTGAATATCTCCTCAGCTCTGAGGGGCGCACACCCAGCACAGCCCGACTGCCTGAATATCTCCTCAGCTCTGAGGGGCGCACGCCCAGCACAGCCCGACTGCCTGGGGGGTATCTCCTCAGCTCTGAGGGGCGCACACCCAGCACAGCCCGACTGCCTGAATATCTCCTCAGCTGTGAGGGGCGCACACCCAGCACAGCCCGACTGCCTGGGGGGTATCTCCTCAGCTCTGGGGGGCGCACACCCAGCACAGCCTGACTGCCTGGGTATCTCCTCAGCTGTGAGGGGCGCACACCCAGCACAGCCCGACTGCCTGGGTATCTCCTCAGCTCTGAGGGGCGCACACCCAGCACAGCCCGACTGCCTGGGGGGTATCTCCTCAGCTCTGAGGGGCGCACACCCAGCACAGCCCGACTGCCTGAATATCTCCTCAGCTCTGAGGGGCGCACGCCCAGCACAGCCCGACTGCCTGGGGGGTATCTCCTCAGCTCTGAGGGGCGCACACCCAGCACAGCCCGACTGCCTGGGTATCTCCTCAGCTCTGAGGGGCGCACGCCCAGCACAGCCCGACTGCCTGGGTATCTCCTCAGCTCTGAGGGGCGCACACCAAGCACAGCCCGACTGCCTGGGGGGTATCTCCTCAGCTCTGAGGGGCGCACGCCCAGCACAGCCCGACTGCCTGGGTATCTCCTCAGCTGTGAGGGGCGCACGCCCAGCACAGCCCGACTGCCTGAATATCTCCTCAGCTCTGAGGGGCGCACACCCAGCACAGCCCGACTGCCTGAATATCTCCTCAGCTCTGAGGGGCGCACGCCCAGCACAGCCCGACTGCCTGGGGGGTATCTCCTCAGCTCTGAGGGGCGCACACCCAGCACAGCCCGACTGCCTGAATATCTCCTCAGCTGTGAGGGGCGCACACCCAGCACAGCCCGACTGCCTGGGGGGTATCTCCTCAGCTCTGGGGGGCGCACACCCAGCACAGCCTGACTGCCTGGGTATCTCCTCAGCTGTGAGGGGCGCACACCCAGCACAGCCCGACTGCCTGGGTATCTCCTCAGCTCTGAGGGGCGCACACCCAGCACAGCCCGACTGCCTGGGGGGTATCTCCTCAGCTCTGAGGGGCGCACACCCAGCACAGCCCGACTGCCTGAATATCTCCTCAGCTCTGAGGGGCGCACGCCCAGCACAGCCCGACTGCCTGGGGGGTATCTCCTCAGCTCTGAGGGGCGCACACCCAGCACAGCCCGACTGCCTGGGTATCTCCTCAGCTCTGAGGGGCGCACGCCCAGCACAGCCCGACTGCCTGGGTATCTCCTCAGCTCTGAGGGGCGCACACCAAGCACAGCCCGACTGCCTGGGGGGTATCTCCTCAGCTCTGAGGGGCGCACACCCAGCACAGCCCGACTGCCTGGGTATCTCCTCAGCTCTGAGGGGCGCACACCCAGCACAGCCCGACTGCCTGGGTATCTCCTCAGCTCTGAGGGGCGCACACCCAGCACAGCCCGACTGCCTGAATATCTCCTCAGCTCTGAGGGGCGCACACCCAGCACAGCCCGACTGCCTGGGTATCTCCTCAGCTCTGAGGGGCGCACACCCAGCACAGCCTGACTGCCTGGGTATCTCCTCAGCTCTGAGGGGCTGGGTGCTGCTGCTGTGATGTGATGTGGGTGGGTGGGTGTGATGGTGACTACACCAGTGTCATCTCTCTGCTGGGGGTGTGATTTTCAGGCATGACCCTGCTTCCAGCTAATGATCTCTTAGCAGCCATCATCATTATCATCATCATCATCATCATCAAGGAATTTCTTCTATTCAGTGCCTGGCTGCTTACTTACCAGTCACATTACAGCAACCTGTCTGGCATAAATAATTCCTCCAGGTTGGAAAACAGCTCAGGAAAATTGTGCCATCCATTCAGGTACCAGACTGAGACAGGTCCTAATAATTGGATCATATTTTACATTATTAACATCATATTTCTGCCTCAGCAAAAGTGCTGATTATTTGGGAGAAATTTCATATATAATGGGTCAATGGAGGGGGTATATCTCAAATTATATGAATGGTGTCTTATATTTAAACTGGATATGTCACTTCCCCTCCCTCCAGACACCAAAATTATTAAACTATTAATATACCTGTGAGCAAGTGCCCCCGAATCAAAAGTACAGCAGATATGCCATCCCTTAGGCATAAGCAATTGCCCAGCAAACAAGCAATGTCCATAGAAAAAAACATGAGAAACCACAACAAAAGCCATAATGCCTATCCATGGGCAGCAGCCTAGCAAAGAAGCAATACCCCTAGACATAAACAATTACCTTCTAGGAATGAGCCATTACCTAGCAAACCTAAAACAGCCAGACGTGAGGCTCAAAGGAACAGTGAATTACATCTTGTCACCAGCATTAACCCCCTAGGCTCAAGTAAAAGCACAGCACACAATCCATATCTGTAGAATAAATGAGCCACAGCATCTAGAAAACATCTAATACCATAACATCAAAGCCACAATTCCTAGGCATGGGCAGCTGCCCAACAAAAAAGCAATAGCCCTAGACATGAGCAATTACTTTTTAGGAATAGGCAATTACCCAACAAAGCTAATACAGCCAGACATGAGGCTCACAGAACAGACAATCATATCCAAGTCACAGGTATTAGCCCCTGAGGCCCAAGCAATTGCTCATGCAATAACCGCCCAGAACTAAGTAGGTGCCCCTGGCAAGTTTGCAATGTCTACAAGACATAAACAGTTAAGGGTGCTTTACACGCTGTGACATCGCAGCGATAGCTAGCAATGTCATGCGCGATAGCACCTGCCCCCGTCGTTCGTGCGACATTTGGTGAGCGCTGCCGAAGCGAACATTATTGCTACGGCAGCGTCACACGCACATACCTTTTCAGCAACATCGCTGTGACCGCCAAACAATCCCTCCTTCAAGGGGGAGGTGCGTTCGGCGTCATAGGGACGTCACAGCGGCGTCACTAAGCCCAATAGCAGAGGAGGGGCGGAGATGAGCAGCCGGAATATCCCACCCACCTCCTTACTTCCTCATTGCCAGTGGATCCAGGTAAGGAGATGTTCGTCGTTCCTGCGGCATCACACATAGCGATGTGTGACACCGCAGGAACGACTAACAACCAGCGGCATGCACCACCAACGATATTATGAAAAGGAGCGACGTGTCAACGATCAACGATTTTTGATGCTTTTGCGATCGTTGATAGTCGCTCCTTGGTGTCACACACTGCGATGTCTCTAATGGCGCCGGATGTGCGTCACTAACGACGTGACCCCAACGATATATCGTTAGCGATGTCGCAGCGTGTAAAGCACCCTTTACTCTGGATATGAGCATTTACTGTATTTTTTTTATTATAAGATGCACTTTTCTCCCAAAAATTTGAAAGGGAAATGAGGGGGTGAGTCTTATAAGCCGAATGTAGCTTACCGGGGGGTGCTGCAGGCTGTGAGGCAATGTTTGCGGTGCGGGCTTCAAATAATGGCACCTGGAGTCGGTGCATGCTCAAGATCTCATCTGCGCACGTGTCGCCTCTGGCCCATTGATCTCTTAGCAGTCAACTAAGGAAAATGGAGACTGGAGGTGGCGCGTGCGTAGATATAATCTCGGCTTGTCATTGAGCTGATAGCTCAATCTGCGCACACGCCAACTTTGGGCGCCATTTTTTTGAAGCTCACACCGCCAACAGTTTCTGGAAGTTCCTCCTCCCTCACAGGACCTGCAACGAGCACCTGGGACACTGCTGCATAATCCTACTACAGCACCATCCCCGCCTCCTGTGCCCACATCCCACCAACGCTGCCACCCCCTCTTCAGTAAGACACCACTGGATTATAAGGCGGACCCCATATTTATTTTTTTCTTTTTTTTTCTCTAAATTTGGGGTGCATCTTATAATCCGTTGTGTCTTATAAAATGAAAAATGCGGTACTTAAGATCCCCATACACATTAGATTAGTTTCGTACAAAGCTTCAGATATCCAAGGGTTCGGACGCCGATCTAATGTGTTTGGTAGTGTAACAGAGTGCGTCCCCTAAAGATCATATAATGTACTGTGTTATGTTGCTGCATTTCTCAATTGTTGCATTGATTTATAAGTGTACTTTGAATATTCATTTTCCATTAACTAGCCAGCATGTGACTATAAACTACTGGGGCTTACAGCAACACAACCGGGCAATGTACATCTATAAAAGTTACATATAAGAGGAATCCCATCCATACCATTTGCATACAGGACCCATGGAAGCACACTTAGTGCAAAACAGCTGTCGTCCATTTGTACCCCGCACCCCAGCTCCCGCCGGCCATGTTTTTATGTGAATACAATAAAGACAAGCAACTTGAACATGTAGTGGTGAGTGCCATACACATTTCTATTTTTTGAGAGTGTCAATAAAAGTTATATATCCTGAAAGGGCTGCCCAAATCCTATTTCAGGATACTATTATAGTATGGTATGCAGCTAGAGCTTATTTTTAAGTAGGGCTTATATTATAACTATACTCCAAAAAGGTTCAAAAACCCTGCTAGTGCTTACTTTTGGGTTAGGTCTTATTTTCGAGGAAACACGGTAGTATATCAGAATGCTTGTCGCTACAGCACAGTGAGTCTTTGCCAGACAGAAAGCAGATTCTACCAGAACAGGTAAAAGTGGCAGAATCCTTATCCTAGAAGTGAATACAGCTTGGTGGTAAGCTGGGAGAGGCCCAAACAGGACCAAAAGGAAGAAAAAAACAACGTTTAGCAGAGTTACTGGTAGCCCTGTGACTGCTGTGGGCTGGACAAGGTAGCCATTTAACAGTGGAGGATCGCAATTTGACAACCTAGTGTGGAAGATTTAGAAAAGGAAATCTATGTCTTGCCTCATGAGAACATGTGAAAAGGTAACTTCTGGGTCAAGCTAGGTACGGTTAAGTACCAAGCGAACGGTGAAAGGAAAAGGAAGGGAAATCCTGTGTCTACGGAAAGGGGAGATGGTGACCCCTGACCAAACCTATCTCTGGTCCTTGGCGTCCGTCATCACCTTAGATAGGTTCCGCACCTATTCGCTGAGCCAGATACCCTGACTGACCCTGAAATAAGATCTAGTTAAGGAAAAGATGGGATAAGCACTAAGTCAACCCCACTAAGTCCTAAAGAACACACAGGGAAATACACACAGGGTAAAGTATACCAAAAACTTATCTCCTGATGACTCAGAGAGAGTAACTGCAACAACAAAAAATTTTTTTCCAGATGAATACTAATTAAGGGTATTAGATCTATCACCATTAGGGTATTTGAAGACACAAAGCGAAGTGCTGAAGATTAACAGCTGAAAAGGTTAAGAAATCTGAAGGGTCCTAAGGAGAAAGGGATAAACCCCCAAGCAGGGAAAAAGGGAAATTCAGAGAGCAGCTTGTGTAGCCAAACACTTTGACCTTCTATAGCTGGAAACTACAGGATTGTCTGTCATGCGTGACATACCCGTGACAGTCTACAGGTGTGGGGCAGGAAGCATTAAAGACAGACTTTGCTAAAATGGTTTCCTATGATTGTGAGACCATATTGGAGAAGAAATGTAAACTACTCCCATTTATAACCATTGATGAGAAACCTCTGTCAAATTCAGAGTGTGACTACTATGCAGTCTTATGCCAGTTATGTTATGTCTTCAACATCTACCTCAGTAAAAATACTTTCTGTTGTTAGTTACACTGGCCTCTCCTGCTTTCTTGCTCGACCCTCCACCACACTACATCACAAGCCATTGCCACCAGTCCTTAAAGGAGCAGTAGTGCCAGTGTGAGGAAAGACACTGTCATTACATCACTTATTTCACTGGTGTTTAGGGTTTGAAGATCACAATGAAAACCAAAACCTTATAGGGGTTCCGTCCAACTGATGTTTAGTGGAGATATAGATTACAGTACCTTGCGAAAGTATTTTTCAACCTTTTCCCACATTTCAGGCTTCAAACATAAAGATAAAAAATGTAATGTTATGGTGAAGAATCAACAAGTGGGACACAATTGTGAAGTTCAACGAAATTTATTGCTTATTTTAACTTTTTTAAAAAAAATAAATAACTGAAAAGTGGAGCGTGCAATATTATTCGTCCCTTTTTACTTTCAGTGCAGTAAACTCCAGAAGTTCATTGAGGATCTCTGAACGATCCAATTTTGTCCTAAATGACTGATGATGATAAATATAAGCCACCTGTGTGTAATCAAGTCTCCATATAAATGCACTTGCTCTGTGATAGTCTCAGTGTTCAGTTTAGTGTGCAGATAGCATCATGAAGATCAAGGAACACAACAGGCAGGTCCGTGATACTGTTGTGGAGAATATTAATTAATTTTAATTTATGTGGTTACAAAAAGATTTCCAAAACTTTAAACATCCCAAGAAGCACTGTGCAAGCGATCATATTGAAATGGCAGGGTTATCATACCACTGCAAATCTACCAAGACCCGGCCGTCCATCAAAAATTTCATCTCAAATAAGAAGACTGATCAGAGATGTAGCCAAGAGGCCCATGATCACTCTGGATGAACAGCAGAGATCTACAGCTGAGGTGGGAGAGTCTGTCCATAGGACAACAATCAGTCGTACACTGCGCAAATCTGGCCTTTATGAAAGAGTGGCAAGAAGAAAGCCATTTCTCAAAGATATCCACAAAAAGTGTAGTTTAAAATTTGCCACAAGCCACCTGGGAGACACATCAAACATGTGGAAGAAGGTGCTCTGGTCAGATGAAACCAAAATTGAACTTTTTGGGCACAATGCCAAACGATATGTTTGGCATAAAAGCAACACAGCTCATCATCCTGAACACACCATCCCCACTGTCAAACATGGTGGTGACAGCATCATGGTTTGAGCCTGTTTTTCTTCAACAGGGACAGGGAAGATGGTTAAAATTGATGGGAAGATGGATGGAGCCAAATACAGGAACATTCATGAAGAAAACCTGTTGGATTCTGCAAAAGATCTGAGACTGGGATGGAGATTTTTATTCCAACAAGACAATGATCCCAAACATAAAGCAAAATCTACAATGGAATGGTTCACAAATAAACGTATCTAGGTGTTAGAATGGCCAAGTCAAAGTCCAGACCTAAATCCAATTGAGAATCTGTGGAAAGAGCTGAAAACTGCTGTTCACAAATGCTCTCCATCCAACCTCACTCAGCTCGAGCTGTTTGCAAAGGAAGAACGGGCAAGAATTTCAGTCTCTTGATGTGCAAAACTGATAGACACTTACCCCAAGCGACTTGCAGCTGTAATCGCAGCGAAAGGTGGCGCTACAAAGTTTTAACTTAAAGAGGCCGAATAATATTGCACGACACAATTTTCAGTTTATTATTTATAAAAGTTTAAAATAAGCAATAAATTGTGTTCAACTTCACAATTGTGTCCCACTTGTTGTTGATTCTTCACCATAAAATTTCAATTTTTTATCTTTATGTGTAAGTCGGATTCTAAACTGCTGATTTCATTGTTCTCCTGGAGATAAGCTTTCTCATGTCTTCTCATAGAGAACACTCGAGCTCTTGGTTAAAAGAGCAACGGAAGAGGTATGGGAGAGTCGGCTGAATTGGCTGTCGGCCAAAGCATCATTTTGCCATCAGCCATTTAATATGTATAGTGGACTTTAGACTCAATTACATACCACCTATAGATTAGCAATTACCATAACTATCAAGCAATACTTCAAGAAACAAGAGACCCTCTAGAATCAACAATCACTTGGCAAACATACCAAACTCCAGATATGAATATTGGCTATATGCATATGTAGATGCCCAGAAAATATGCAAATACACCTACACACAATCAGTTATCTCCTAGGCATGATCAATTGCCTAGCAAACATGATACAAATTACTATCTACGAACCATAAGTTGCTCCCCAGCCATAATTAATAACACTTATGGATTAGCAATATTCTTAGGCATTTTCAAAAAACCCACTTGGAAGGAGCAGCTGCTCAAGCAAATGTAAAATACACTGATACATACAGAAGAATCCCTTAGCTATGAACGATTGTTCAGCAAACATGCAGAGCCTTTAGAAACAATTAATATCTAGAGATGAGCATAGACTCCAGCAAGACACAAGCAATTACCCTCTAGAGACGAGCAATTAACCCAGCAAAAACGCAATGCACCTAGACATACACAATAGCTTCTTAAATTCTTATTCATAAAATACAAAATACTCATAGAGCAATTTGTACCAATAAGTTAAAACAAAAAAAAGAGAGTTACAAGAAAATGAACAAAAAGCATTCATTGCTTCGAGCTACTCCCAACAGTAAACAACTTCCCCAGTAAACATGTTTATCCCCTAGGTATGAGCAGATGGCCCACAAATAGCCAATACCCCTAGTTTTGCGTTCTTGGCATCTGGCATATGGACCCATGATGCAATAACCCCTTAAAAGGGTTGTCCACAATTTTTACATTGATGATCTATCCTTAGGATAGGTCATCAACATCTAATCGGCCGGGGTCCAACACCCAGCACCACCGCCGATCAGCTGTTCTCATTCCCGGCGGCAATAGCAGGCTGCCGTAAATGCTCAGCTGAGGCACTGCTCCGTCTTCTGATATTGGTTGCGACCGGGTACTGCACATCCGCCTCCCATTCAGATCAATAGGAGACGGATGTGCAGTCCCTGGCTGCGGCCAGTATCAGAAGAGGGAGCAGTGCCAGAGCTGAGCATTTCCGGCTGACTGCTGCCACCACCAGGTCCGAGAACAGCTGATAGACGGAGGTGCGGTGTGTAGGACCCCGGCCGATCAGACATTGATGATTTATCCTAAGGATAGGCCATCAATGTAAAAGTAGTGGAAAATTCCTTTAAGGAAAGAGAAATACTACAAAACATGCAGCACTCCTAGACATAAGTTATAACCCTTTAGGTATAAGCAATTGCCCATGCAATATTTTTAGACATGAGCAACTACTGTGTTTCCCTGAAAATAAGGCAGTGTCATATTATTTTTGGCTCCAAAAGATGCGCTAGGGCTTACTTTTGGTGTAGGTCTTATTTTCGGGCAAGTGAGAGCAATGACTGTAGCACACGTAATATCATTAGACATTGCCGCTTACTTTATATGGAAAGCCAAGTAAATAATTCTCAGAAGTTAACCCCTAGACATGTGCAATTACACCAAGGCACAAACATATCTAAGGCACCCATTAACTGGTTCATCCTAGGAATAAATGATTATTTCCCTTTAGCAATTATTGGACTATGCAATCTTTTGGACATGTTGTCAGAGTGTCCATGGGCATAGTGTTATTCTTTCATGTGCATTTTAAATTTTATAACATACTATTATTCTACAGCTCATTTGTATACCATATAATAAAAATGCTATCAATTTGGGTCAGGGAAGATTTTGCGAAACATTTCCAATATTCAACATCTCTGTATATTTTATAAAAAAATAAAATACAAATAATAAGAGATTTAAAATAATTCCTGCATCATACTAACCCACATAATGATACAGTATGTCTGTATATGGAGGATATGGCTTATGGCTCGCAACAATTCATCATTTTCTATCACTTTTATCTGAAATAGACTGGTTGGCATTTAAAAGATGAAGCACAGGTTTATTAAATAAAAAAACATATTTGTAACAAATGAAACAAGTGAATTACTATTTCAATAACATAATAAATGTGTCCATTGATAAGTTTTATTGGTCATGTTTCATCTGCATTGCAACAAAAGAAAGGGGATCTTACAAAATATTATGAATAAGGTGGAATCTTATGGCATTGTTTACATTAGGAGCTCATTCACACATCAGTTTTGTGCATATGAGAAGATAACTGGCGTCTGGGTATACAAGACCATCCTCACCGTGGCCCTGATCCACTCTCTCCTTGACTACTGTAACTCTATTAATTGGTCTCCCCCTAACTAGACTCTCTCCTCTACAGTCCATCCTTAATGCAGCAGCCAGGGTCACCTACCTGGCTAACCGCTACTCGGATGCCTCTGCTCTGTGCCAGTCATTGCACTGGCTGCCCACAAAGCTCTCCACAGTGCAGCACCCCCCTACATCTCCACCCTCCTCCCTGTCTATCACCCCACCCGTTCTCTACGCTCTGCAAATGACTTTCGACTAACATCCACACTAATTCGAACCTCCCACTCCCAAATCCAAGACTTCTTCTGAGCTGCACCAAACCTCTGGAACGCTCTACCCCAAGAAGTTAGGACAAATAACAACTTACTCAGCTTCAGATGCTCCCTAAAAACGCATCTTTTTAGGGCGGCCTATCACACTCCCTAGTCAAACTAATTTCACCTAATCCCTCTACAACTTCTCAGAACATAACCCCACATCAAACTCCATGGCACCCAAATGCATCTCAAGGCTCTGGCCAACTGGATCAGGAAGCCATTATCTATCCCCCATTTCCTTGAGATGGCTGGATTGTCATTGTAAATAAGCACTTGTACCTTGCCCCTCCCCCCATCTCATTGTAGATTGTAAGCTCTCACGAGCAGGGTTGCCTTTTTTTCCCGTTAAATATTGTATCTTCTATAATTGTTACTTGTTTGTATATGTTTATGTATTTGATATGTATATGTATATGAGCCTCCTGAATTGTAAAGCGCTGCGGAATATGTTGGCGCTATAGAAATAAAGATTATTATTATTATTATTAGTTGTCATTTTTTTAAAACATCAGAATAAAGAGTGCCAAAAAGGAAGGGGGAGAACCATAATAAGTGAAGGCTATTTGCAGAATATTTTAAATAAATGTTTTAGACTTGATGGCGCTTCTGTTCTTTCTTAAAAAAGGCCGCAATCTAAAATAGATTTGTCACCAATATAAAATGGCGTGCATCTATATATATAATTGCCTTATTCTGTCTGTCTGTCTGTCTGTCTGTCTGTCTTGCTCCAAAATTGTGTCCTTACGGTGACACAAAGCTGATTGGCCGCTGGGCTCGCCATGGCCCCGCCCCCCCGCACGGATTGGCCGCTCGCCCAGGCTGCGCCCCCACACGGATTGGCCGGCCGCTTGCCCAGGCTCCGCCCCCCCCACAGATTGGCCTCTCGCCCCGGCACCCTGCAGGCATTGGCAACTCGGCCACGCCCCGCCCCCCCTCACGCAATGCACGCTAGCTCTGGCCCCGCCCCCCCACGCATTCCCCGAACCGACACGGTCATGGAGCCACGACTACCAGGTGAGTACTGTACTCCTGGGAGCCCACATCAGCGTACGCCGCCAAACCAGCCGACACATACCCTCGCATTGCTGGGGCTGGCCGGCGTATGCTGGTGTGGGCTCCCGTGCGAGCGGGGGACGAGATACGCTGGTAACCATGGTAGCATAGTTACCAGCGCATCAAGGTCCTGCAGCGGCGGAACATACACACACGCACACACATAACAGCACACACACACACACACATCAGATCACACTCACTCTCACACACACCTCACACACACATCACATCGCATCCACACACTCACAACATCCTGGGATATCGCTTGCTTCTCGGCGGCGATACTGTGCTGTGAGCTTCCAGGACCTGCCGGAGGATCACATGGCCAAAAGCATGTGGTATCTCCGGATGTTGTGAGTATGAGCGCGTATGTGCAATATCGTCAATATGTGTGTGTGTGAGTGTATGCGATCGGGTGTGTGTGAGTGTATGCGATCGGGTGTGTGTGAGTGTATGCGATCGGGTGTCTGTGGGTGTGTGTGAGTGTATGCGATCGGATCTGTGAGTGTCGGCAGAGGAGCACGGCGTGCTGGAGGAGGCTGGAAGGAGAGAGGCTGATCCTGGGGGAGGCTGAGGCTGGGGTAGGCTTGGAGGAGAGAGGCTGATGCTGGGAGGAGAGAGGCTGATGCTGGGGGAGGCTGAGGCTGGGGTAGAAAAAAAAAAGGTGATCCAGCTCAACTGGGGCAAAGTCCGGCATGCAAGGATAACACTCTGGCAGTGCAAGGGTCCAATAGAAGAAAGAAAAATCCAGCTTCCGGAGTAGTAGTAAAACTGATGCAAAATTTTATTAAAGGACGTAAAAATTAATGTGATGACAAAAATAGGGAGCCCATATGCGGCGTAAGGCTACGCGTTTCGAACACTGCCTGCGTTCTTTGTCAAGCCTGAGTGAACATGTCTTGCTCACAAGCATTTAAACTCACTCCTACCAATGGGAGGAGTGTGTTTAATCAGAAAGCACATGTGCCAGCATGGGGTAGATAACATACAAAGCAACAATACAAAAATTCAACAATAAGTGAACAGATTTTTTTTTTTTTTTTTCATATATACAGAAAAGATTTTTGATATTAAAATTCCACATAAAAAAACTCTATCATCCGAAATGTACATGCGAACATTATCTACCAAGATTTAATAATGAAACATGACATCTCGTCTCAGATTAAGACCATTGGGTATTCTAGTTCCCAAATGAAATATCCAAAAAGCCTCACGTGTGAGAACCTGATGTTGGATATCACCACCACGAGGAGAGATTTTAACTTTTTCTAAGCCAAAAACACGCAGGGAGTCAGTATTGCAATTGTGATGTGAAATAAAATGTCTGGATGCCGATGAGAGATTTCTGGCTGGAATAACGGTGCCCTTAGAATTATAAATATCCCGGATATGTTCATTAAAACGCACCTTGAGTTTTCTCACTGTACAACCAATATAAAGTAGGCTGCAGCTGGTGCACTTAATGCAATAAACCACATTGGTGGTATTACAATTAATGTACCTCGAAATGGAATATGTGGCAGTCTCACCAGTATTTGAAAATGAGCTACAAGGTAAGGCTTCTGCCACACTCACGTGAAATTCACGCACGTGCCGAGAGACACGTATTTCCCCTGCGTGTTGCGTGCAGGTAAGTACGTGTCTCTGGTATGTGCGGGCCACGTGTGTTCTACGTGTGCTATCCGCGATAGCACACGTAGAATCGGTAATTATTATACTCACCTGGTCCTTCCTGATGTCCGTGCTGCTGTCCGTGGTGCTGATCCTCGGTCTCCAGCCCTCCCGTCTCCCCGCTGCTGCTGCTGCCAGGCAGTGAAGTGAATATTCAATGAGAATAATGAGCGGCGGTCGGCAGCAAGAGGCAGCAGCGGCAGAGACAGGAGGGCTGGAGAAGGTGAGTTAATGTTTTTTTTTTTTTCACTGACATGTTTGTTTTCTCCGGCGCGTGTCACACGGGACCGCATCCACACTACACCCGTGTGGTACGAGTGCGGGCCGTGTGACACCCGTGCTGCCGGAGAAAACACTGACATGTCAGCGCTTTGAAAATCGCACACACGTACAAACGCACACGGACACACGTTCCGTGTGGTTTTACGTGTGTGTGCCTGCTACCATAGGGTAGCATTGCTGTACATGTCTCCGTGCCGCCGGTACGTGTAAAAAATGCCAAACACGTACCGGAGGCACGGATGTGTGGCGCTAGCCTAAGGCAAATTCACATGTGCGGCAGCGTGAGGTGCCGCACCTAAAAAATCCCTTGTGTTCAAGCCAGGTGGAAACAGGTTTATTTTTTACAAAAAAAACTAGGTGAAAGAATGTTGCCCAGTGAAGGTGCTTTTGTAGCAACCACATTGCAACCAGATTGCAGTATGGTTGCAAGAACAGGGTCTTCATTTAAAACGGCTAAATAACGTTTAATAATATTTTTGATGTGATTAAATTGTGTGCTGTATTGTAAAGATAGCACTATTTTGTTATGCAATTTCATATTATTCTTATTGTTTTTACATTCAGAGTTTTTATTTGAAAAATCTATCAAATGATCACGTTTTTTATTTTCTACTATCTTGCGTGCTCTCTGAAGTGTCCAGGATGGATAACCCCTTGCACTTAATCTGGATTCAGCTGATCTGACTTCATTGTTATATACAGAATGCTCACTGCAATTACGCAAAACCCTGGTAAATTCACCCACTGGTACAGCTTTGATTGTATGATTGGGATGACTACTCATAGCGTGTAAAATTGTATTTCCAGCCAGTGGTTTACGATAAATACAAGTAGATAAAATCTGATTAGGCATGCCTGTGAAAGTCAAATCCAAAAAATTAATTTTATTATTGTCACAAAAATGGGTGAATTTTAGATTGAATTGATTATTAATTAAATAATTCATGAACTCCGGAATTAATAAGATGGGACCATTCCAAATGAATAACTGGTCATCAATAAATCTACCGTACCAGTGGATGAATTTACAGTAAGGGTTATTAATATCATATAAGTATTTTTCCTCCCAATGAGCCATAACCAAATTCGCAATTGAAGGCGAAAATTTAGCACCCATAGAAACTCCGTGGTACTGTAAATAAAACTGTTTATTGAACACGAAAAAATTATGCTCCATCAAAAATTGCGCAACTTGTATGATATAATTTTGAAACGCTGAAGAATAGGAGCTATATTTATTCAAATGAAAAATCAAAGCTTGTATAGCTACAGATAAAGGAATAGTAGTGTACAGTGATATAACATCGCAACTAAGCCAACTAAAGCCTGTTTGCCAAATTTTATTGGAGAACTGATCAAGAATGTCAATACTATCTTTGATGTACCCTGGAGTTCTATGGGTTAAAGGCTGCAGTATTGAATCCAGCCATTCACTCATGTGTTCATTGGAAGAGCCGATACCTGAGACTATTGGCCTCATTGGGGGAGGTGATATTCCCTTGTGTGTTTTGGGTAAAGCGTGCAGAGTCGGGGTAACAGGATGTTGTACAATGAGATAATCCCTTTGTTTCTCAGTAATATAATTCAAATGTACACCTTCATCAATCAATCGGACAATCAATGCAGAAAATTTCTCAGTAGGATCAAAATCCAATTTCTTGTATACAGTGGGGTCGTTGAGCATGGATTCAACCTGGGTGCAATAAGCCAGTGAATCCATTACTACAACAACCCCACCCTTATCTGACATTCTAATTACAATATCAGTCATTGTTTCAAGATCCTGCAGTGCTTTTCTTAATTTAAAAGACAAATTGTGCCTGGCAGGTAGAGTGTGAACACTGTCATGCAGCTTTTTTAAATCCTGTTCTATTAAATCCTGAAATCTATCCATGCATTCAACCCGTGAATTTATTGGATAAAATGCAGGGTTTTTTGGAAAAAACTGAGTAGCTTGATCAATGGAATTATCATCAGCAGTATTCACACTCAAATCCTCCAAGCACAACACTGCACATTGTTCTGAAAAGTCATAAGAACGATAAGGGTTAATACTGACAGGATTATTCACATTAGAAAAATTTTTTCATCAACAGCATTATGAAAAAAATGTTTTTTAAAAGTGAGAATTCTCATAAACCTGTTAATATCCAGTAATGTTGAAAATAGATTAAAGTCCCGTGCAGGAACAAAGTTCATACCTCGTGATAAGAGTTCAATATGGTCATCCGATAAAAGACGCGATGACAAATTAAGAACGCTGTTCTGATTTAGCGGTAGTTGTGCTTCTTGCCTCTTGTTATAACATTGTAGGTTCCTCCCATATTTCCTCCCCCTCCTCCGTTTTTTGATTTAGAAGGTACAAAAGTCCTGGGCAATTCATTGAAGGAGGAATTATTGGAAACATTATCAGTGTCCACATTATGTCCATCAGACATTTCTGCCTCAGAAGAACTGAAACTTACACGTGAAGCTCGATTAAATTTTTTCTTCTTGAGAATGGATTTTGGTGTCCTGTTATAGAAGAATTCCTCATGCCAATCATAAATTTTGTTTGCAGCATAGTCATTGAGATCCCTTTGGAACTTTTTTTTTTTTAAAAACATAATGTTATCATCCAAATTTGAAACTGATTTGTTAATTCGTTCCATGGCAGTATCAAATTCCTGTTTGTTATATTGTGAGACAACACTCTGCTTTAATGTGGAAATGTCCTTTTGAAGTTCTGTTAATTTGAGCTCCTCATACTTGACAATGAGTCGCATCAGGTTCAATGAACAGGTACTGAGAATCTGATTCCATTCCTCTTGAAAGGCAGAACAGAAAATCGTGGTAGGTGATTTTTTAATGCGAAGGCCTCTTGGGATCATGTCCTTTGAAACGTACTTGTTTAAGGTTGTACAATCCCACCACGTTTTATTTTCTATAAACAATAATTTTTCCAGCTCACGCATATCCGATAACATGGAGCCTGATGATGATTGAGGATTAACACTTTCATCAAACACAGAGGCAGCTTTGGCTTCCCTATTAGCCATAATAATGTCCATTCATGAATTATTGATTTTTAAGTAATAGAGTATAAATCAAACGTCCAGCTTACCACCAGGAGCGCGGAGTGTCTTACCTTGTAGCTCATTTTCAAATACTGGTGAGACTGCCACATATTCCATTTCGAGGTACATTAATTGTAATACCACCAATGTGGTTTATTGCATTAAGTGCACCAGCTGCAACCTACTTTATATTGGTTGTACAGTGAGAAAACTCAAGGTGCGTTTTAATGAACATATCCGGGATATTTATAATTCTAAGGGCACCGTTATTCCAGCCAGAAATCTCTCATCGGCATCCAGACATTTTATTTCACATCACAATTGCAATACTGACTCCCTGCGTGTTTTTGGCTTAGAAAAAGTTAAAATCTCTCCTCGTGGTGGTGATATCCAACATCAGGTTCTCACACGTGAGGCTTTTTGGATATTTCATTTGGGAACTAGAATACCCAATGGTCTTAATCTGAGACGAGATGTCATGTTTCATTATTAAATCTTGGTAGATAATGTTCGCATGTACATTTCGGATGATAGAGTTTTTTTATGTGGAATTTTAATATCAAAAATCTTTTCTGTATATATGAAAAAAAAAAAAATCTGTTCACTTATTGTTGAATTTTTGTATTGTTGCTTTGTATGTTATCTACCCCATGCTGGCACATGTGCTTTCTGATTAAACACACTCCTCCCATTGGTAGGAGTGAGTTTAAATGCTTGTGAGCAAGACATGTTCACTCAGGCTTGACAAAGAACGCGTAGCCTTACGCCGCATATGGGCTCCCTATTTTTGTCATCACATTAATTTTTACGTCCTTTAATAAAATTTTGCATCAGTTTTACTACTACTCCGGAAGCTGGATTTTTCTTTCTTCTATGAGGCTGGGGTAGGCTGGGAGGAGAGAGGCTGATGCTGGGAAGAGAGAGGCTGATGCTGGGAGGAGAGAGGCTGATGCTGGGGGAGGCTGAGGCTGGGGTAGGCTGGGAGGAGAGAGGCTGATGCTGGGGACAGAAAAGGCTGATGCTGGGAGGAGAGAGGCTGATGCTGGGAGGAGAGAGGCTGATGCTGGGGGAGGCTGAGGCTGGGGTAGGCTGAGAGGAGAGAGGCTGATGCTGGGAGGAGAGAGGCTGATGCTGGGAGGAGAGAGGCTGATGATAGGGACAGAAAAGGCTGTTGCTGGGAGGAGAGAGGCTGATGCTGGGGACAGAAAAGGCTGATGTTGGGAGGAGAGAGGCTGATGCTGGGATGAGAGAGGCTGATGCTGGGGACAGAGAGACTGATGCTGGGGACAGAGAGGCTGATGCTGGGAGGAGAGAGGCTGATGCTGCGGGTAGAGAGGCTGATGCTGGGAGGAGAGAGGCTGATGCTGCTAGCAGAGAGGCTGAAGCTGCGGGTAGAGAGGCTGATGCTGGTGCAGCATGGGGGATGGAGCACGATGGGGGGTGTGCAGCATGGGGGATGAAGCACGTTTGGGAGTGCGCAGCATGGCGGATGGAGCACGTTTGGGAGTGCGCAGCATGGCGGATGGAGCACGTTTGGGAGTGCACAGCATGGCGGATGGAGCACGTTTGGGAGTGCGCAGCATGGCGGATGGAGCACGTTTGGGAGTGCGCAGCATGGCGGATGGAGCACGTTTGGGAGTGCGCAGCATGGGGGATGCAGCACGATGGGGAGTGCGGAGTATGGCGGATGGAGCACGTTTGGGAGTGCGCAGCATGGCGGATGGAGCACGTTTGGGAGTGCGCAGCATGGGAGATGGAGCACGATGGGGGGTGCGCAGCATAGGGGATGGAGCACGATGGGGAGTGCGCTGCATGGGGGATGGAGCACGATGGGGAGTGCGCTGCATGGGGGATGGAGCTCGATGGGAAGTGCACACCTCCCCCCAACACACACACACACACACACGCGCGCACTGCACAACACACCACACACACACACTGGGAACCACAAACAACTGCCCTACACAGACACCCACACACACAGACAATGCTGCATACACACAACACCCAACACACAAACACCGTGGCACACACAAATATACGCACATACCGCACAACACACACATTGCACAAAACATACCTCCCCCCAAAACACACCACACACACACAAACCGCGCAACACACACACACACAACGCTACAGACACACAGCGCTCCACAAACAACGCAACACACGCAACACATACAACACCGCTCTCACCCCCCCGTCACACCCAGCCCATACAACACCCAGAACATGTACAGCGCCCTACACAAACACTTGGTAACTACACACAACAACATCTATATATATATATATATGTATATATATATATATAGAACAAAAATCATACATGAACTACACAATACGTAAATTCTAGAATACCCGATGCGTAGAATCGGGCCACCTTCTAGTTGTTATATAAATATCTTAGATCTGATGGGGCTTCTGTACATATTAAACGAAAAGGAATCATACATCCATTCTGATTTCAGGTTTCAAATTTTGCCACCTGATGTTGAAATGTGTCCAACTACAGCTAGAATCATAAAATACTGATTTTACTATATTGCAAGAAAAGGATACTAAAAGGACTAACATCTATTAGTAAATATATTTAGGACAGTTATAAATGTTAAAAATACTTTTGTTTTTCAGCCAAGCTTTTAAATAAAAAAGTACGTTAGACCTGCCCTTGACATAGACAGATTGTCTATACTATGCACTACTTGTATAGATAGCTCATAAATTAGATGGTGCACAAATATTGGGAAAAAATTCAAAACCTTGCAAAAAAAAACCCAAACAAAATGTTTACTGCAATTTTTTTATTTCTTTAACTTTTTTGAGCAGGGCCCTCTATGAATGTTAGTCGTTGTTAAAATGAGTCATATTATATATATATATATATATATATATATATATATATATATACTAAATATGTAGCTTCTAATTTTAACCCCTTCATGACCAAGGACGTACTGACGTACTGGTACGCCCTTGGCTGTGTCTGTTCCTTTAGGGTGCTTTCACACATCTGGCATTTTGCCAGTACAGTGCAATACTGTGCAATGGCATCGCGGCAAGCTCCGGTCACATGCTCCGGTCACATGACAGCATGTGACCAGAGGTTGCCGCGATGCCATTGTACTGTATTGCACTGTACTTGAGTGTGCTGGATCTGGCAATCCGGCAAAAGGCTGGATGTGTGAAACCACCCTTAGACATCTGGTCAGCAGACATGTGAAGATAACAGGTGTGGGTGGATCTGCAATGCACCCGCACCTTTTAACCTCTTAGATTTCGCTGTCAAACTCTGACAGCGTGATCTAATGAGATTCAGCGAGGATCACGCCATTTCCCCACCGCCGATGCCATGACATGATCACGGGGCATTAATGAGTTGTCATGACAGCGTAGGGTCAGATAATGATCCCTGTCTCTGCCATGACTCACTTCCTATGAATGCTGGCAGAGCAGCGGCAATAACTGGAGTTGAGCATTTCTGCTGATCAGAGCTATGCTGAAGCACTGATATACTTAACAGAAGTGATCAGACAGTATAGCCATAAAGTCCCCTAGGGGGACTAGTAAAATCAATTAAAAAATATTAAAACATAAAAAGAAACTAACAATTCAAATCACCGCTTTTTCGCCCCATTTTAAAAATAATAGTAGTAAAAAAACCACACATTTGGTATGGCTGCATTCAGAACTTCCCGATCTATCAAAATATAAAATCAATGTGATCCATACATGGCATAGCAAGAAAAAAATTCCATCTGCTAAAATATAGGCTTTTGGTATACGCAACATTGCATTAAAATGTGAAAACAGGCAATCAAGACATCTACGCAAAATTGTTATAAATAAAACATTAGCTCAAGACCCAAAAAATAAGCCATCACTAGAGATGAGCGAACCGGCCGTGGTTCGGCTCGAGTTCGGTTCGCCGAACGGAGGTCTCGTTCGAGTTCGGTTCGGCGAACCGGTTCGGAGAACCACTCGAACCGCATAGGAAACAATGGGAGGCAATCACAAACACATAAAAACACCTAGAAAACACCCTCAAAGGTGTCCAAAAGGTGACAAACAACTCACAACACAACACAAACACATGGGAAAGTGACAAGAACAAATTCTCATGTGAAAACAAAGCAGCTTGAAGAGGAAAAAGAGGACGAGACACAGATATAGGCATGGCATGCCCTTCTAAAATCATGCAAAACACCGCAAGGGTTACTCCAAGTGGAGTCTCCCTTTTTTTCCAAAAATTGGGCCACACAGGCACCCACCCCTTCAGTGGCAGCACTTGTGCCCCAGTTGTACACTTCACAGGTCGATTTGCATCAAGCACATTCAAAAATACGCCATCTGTAACTGTCCCCAGGATGACACCGGGGTAGGTAGCAAAGTCTTTGCTGATCCGAGATCTGTTCATCTTGGATCATTTTTAGAAACAGTGTAAGCAAGGGTTACTCCAAGCGGAGTCTCCCTTTTTATCCAAAAATTGGGCCACACAGACACCCACCCCATCAGTGGCAGCACTTGTGCCCCAGTTGTACACTTAACAGGTAGATTTGCATCAAGCACATTCAAAAATACACCATCCTTAACCATCCACAGGATGACACCGGGGTAGGTAGTAAAGTCTTTGCTGAACCATGACTTGTTCATCTTGGCTCCTTTTAAAAAACACAGCAAGCAAGGGTTACTCCAAGCAGAGTATCCCTTTTTTCCTAAAATTGGGCCACACACACACACACCCACCCCTTCAGTGGCAGCACTTGTGCCCCAGTTGTACACTTCACAGGTAGATTTGCATCAAGCACATTCAAAAATACGCCATACTTAACCGTCCCCAGGATGACACCGGGGTAGGTAGCTAAGTCTTTCCTGATCCCGGCTCTGTTCATCTTGGATCATTTTTAAAAACAATGTAAGCAAGGGTTACTCCAAGTGGAGTCTCCCTTTTTTCCAAAAATTGGGCCACACACATACCCACCCCTTCAGTGGCAGCACTTGTGCCCCAGTTGTACACTTCACAGGTAGATTTGCATCAAGCACATTCAAAAATACGCCATACTTAACCATCCCCAGGATGACACCGGGGTAGGTAGCTAAGTCTTTGCTGAACCATGACTTGTTCATCTTGGCTCCTTTTAAAAAACACAGCACGCAAGGGTTACTCCAAGCGGAGTCTCCCTTTTTTCCAAAAATTGGGCCACACACACACACCCACCCCTTCAATGGCAGCACTTGTGCCCCAGTTGTACACTTCACAGGTAGATTTGCATCAAGCACATTCAAAAATACGCCATACTTGTTCCCAGGATGACACCGGGGTAGGTAGCTAAGTCTTTCCTGATCCCAGCTCTGTTCATCTTGGATCATTTTTAAAAACAATGTAAGCAATAGTTACTGCAAGCGGAGTCTCCCTTTTTTCCAAAAATTGGACCACACACACACCCACCCCTTCAGTGGCAGCACTTGTGCCCCAGTTGTACACTTCACAGGTAGATTTGCATCAAGCACATTCAAAAATACGCCATACTTAACCGTCCCCAGGATGACACCGGGGTAGGTAGCTAAGTCTTTCCTGATCCCAGCTCTGTTCATCTTGGATCATTTTTAAAAACAATGTAAGCAAGTGTTACTCCAAGCGGAGTCTCCCTTTTTTCCAAAAATTGGGCCATACATACACCCACCCCTTCAGTGGCAGCACTTGTGCCCCAGTTGTACACTTCACAGGTAGATTTGCATCAAGCACATTCCAAATCCACAAGCATTTACTCTCCCCAGGATGACACAGGGGTAGTAAATTCCTTGTGGATCCATGACTTGTTCATTTTGATGAACGTTAGTCTGTCCACATTGTCACTGGACAGACGCGTGCGCTTATTTGTCAGCACACACCCAGCAGCACTGAAGACACGTTCAGAGAAAACGCTGGCAGCTGGACACGACAAAATCTCTAAGGCGTAAGTGGAGAGCTCTGGCCATTTTTCAGGATTTGAAGCCCAAAATGAGCAAGGCTCCATTTGCAAAGTAATGGCATCGATGTTCATTTGGAGATACTCCTGTATCATCCTCTCCAGCCGTTGACTATGTGTCAGACTTGTTGTCTCTGGAGGCCTTGCAAAGGATGGTCTAATAAAAGTATGAAAAAAGATTCAATAAAATTGCTGTTACCAGCACCAGATACGGTGCTGCTGGTACGGGTAGACTGTTGAAGATGACGAGACCGTCCCATGTTTGTCAAGTTACAACTGGGAGATTCACTCCCTGCACCTGCACGGTTGTTTGGTGGAACAGCCAAGCTAAGATCGAGTAACAGCTTCTGCTGATACTCCTGCATACGTGCGTCCCTTTCTATGGCTGGAATTATGTCACAAAATTTGGACTTGTACCGGGGATCTAACAGTGTGGCAAGCCAGTAGTCATCATCACTTCTAATTTTGACAATACGAGGGTCATTTTGGAGGTAGTGCAGCAAGAAGGCGCTCATGTGTCTTGCGCAGCCATGCGGACCAAGTCCACTCTGTGTTTGTGGCATAGAGGTGCTAACCGTTCTTTCTTCCTCTGACATCTCTCCCCAACCTCTTTCAACTGAAATTTGACCAAGGTCTCCCTCATCCTCTGAGTCTTCCATGTCCATGGACAGTTCGTCCTCCATTTCTTCATGTTCTCCTGCACCTTCCTAAACATTTCGCTTGCTACCTGACTCCGAATAGTGTTTAGCGTGTGCTCCAGCATGTAAATGACTGGAATTGTCATGCTGATAATGGCATTGTCAGCGCTAAATATATTCGTCTCCATGTCGAAACTGTGCAGAAGGGTGCATAGGTCCTTGATCTGAGACCACTCCATCAGGGTGATCTGCCCCACCTCTGCATCTTATTGGCCCAGGCTATACATCATGACGTATTGCACCAGGGCTTGACGGTGCTGCCACAGTCGCTGTAACATGTGGAGAGTCAAATTCCAGCGTGTCGGCACATCGCATTTCAGGTGATGAACCGGCAGGCCGACAGACTTCTGGAGCGATGCAACTCGCTCAGCAGCGGTGGTTGAACGGCAGAAGTGAGCAGACAGTTTTCTGAGTGCCCTGTTCAGAAGGCCATCTAGGCCGGGACAGTGTGTTAAAAATTGCTGGACAACAAGGTTCAACACGTGAGCCATACAAGGCACGTGTGTCACCTTGCCCAGGCGAAGGGCCGCACCCAGGTTTGCAGCACTGTCGCACACGGCCTTACCAGGCTGCAGGTTGAGTGGAGACAACCATTTATTAAACTCAGTCTCCAGAGCTGCCCACAACTCAGCCGCTGTGTGACTCTTATTTCCAAGACATTTCAAGCTAAAGACTGTCTGATGCCGTTGCGCTCTGCTGCCAGCATAGTTATGAGGGGTGCGTGATTCCTTCTGTGCAGTTAGAACGCTGGTGGCCTGACCAGGCAGGCTTGGGGCGGAGGTGGAGGACCCAGACGAGGTGGAGGAGGCAGAAGCAGTGGCGGAACTTGGACAGACAGAGGATTGACACAAAAGTCGTGGGGACGGCAAGACTTGTGCAGCAGACCCTTCACCATCTATCACCATAGTTACCCAGTGCCCAGTCAGCGACATGTAACGTCCCTGTCCATGCTTACTGGTCCAAGTATCGGTGGTGAAATGCACCCGTTCACACACAGAGTTTCTCAAGGAAGCGGTGATGTTGTGTGCGACATGCTGGTGTAGCGCAGGCACACCTTTCTTAGAGAAGTAGTGGCGACTGGGCATCTGGTACTGGGGCACAGCGACTGACATAAGGTCTCTAAAATCCTGTGTGTCCACCAGGCGGAAAGGCAGCATTTCGGTAGCCAAGAGCTTACAGAGGGATAAAGTCAACCTCTTAGCTTTGTCATGGGTTGCAGGAAATGGCCTTTTATTTGTCCACATCTGAGGGACAGAGATCTGGCTGCTGTGTGTAGACGGTGGTGAGTAGGGTGTCCCTGAAAAAATGCAGGTTTGTGAGGAAAGTGCAGGCGTAGACATGATGTTGCCTTCATCCAACGTTGATGCTATCGATGTCTGAGAGAGCTGTACACACGCACTTGTTTCCCCTTCCAAACCAACTGACGACCTACCAAGCAAACTGCCTGTTGCGGTTACAGTGGTGGAAGTTGTGCATGGAAAACCAGGTGTGACAGCTGTCCCCACAGTCCTAGAAGATGAAGAGCAAGCGGATGCACTTGAAAGGGCAGGCAGTGGATGGTTCGCTCCGCTGGACCGCATTGCAGCACGGTGAGCTTCCCACTAGGACATATGATATTTATTCATGTGACGATTCATGGAAGAAGTTGTCAAACTCCTGAGGTTTTACCCTCTACTAACAGATTCCCGACAAATTTTACATATCACATGATTTGGGCAATCTTTTGCTATGTCAAAAAAGGTCCAGGCTAGGCAAGGCTTAGAGGTCATGCAACCTGCTGAGCCCCCCCGACAAGTGCTCAAAGGCAGAGTGGTGGCTGAGGATGCAGTTGTAGACGTGCTACCAGTACTACTCCTCTGTCCAGGAAGGCACAAGGTAACTTCGTCGTCAGTAGCGTCCTCCTCCACCGCCTCTGTTGACCTCCTCGAGTGCCTGACTGTGGGTTGACAGTAGGTGGGATCTAGAACTTCCTCATCAAGCGTTGTGTTTGCACTCCCCTCACCCTCAAGACCGAGCCTTTTCCTGACGTGAACCAATATTTAAGTTGTCATCCCAATCTGGTATCTGCGTCTCATCGTCATCAGTAGAGTTGAGCGCGGTTCGCAGTTCGAGGTTCTTCAGTTCGCGGTTAAAGTGATTTTAGGGGGTGTTCTAGATCGAACTAGAACTCGAGCTTTTTGCTAAAGTTCGATAGTTCTAGTTATGTTCGAGAACGGTTCTAGCAGCAAAAAGCAGGGCTTTTTACAGCTACAGTGTGCAGGAGCCATTGCTGGCAGCCTGCCAGAAGCTGGTAACCAAGATAAACATCGGGTATCCAAGCAAAGCGCTTTGGTTAGTAACCCGATATTTATCCTAGTTACGTGTGCAGGAAGCCGACACTTCCCCGCTCAGCTCGCTCCGACCCCTCCTGCACGCGGCATGTACACATACATACACACACACACTCACACTCACCTGTCCCCAGCCATGCAGTCCACGACACTGACGTCCTCAGCGCCACATGACCCCGCTAGGCTCCACCCACTTCGCACTCCGCCGCCAGCACACATGGCTCCGCCAACCTTGCACTCTGCACACATGGTCCCGCTAGGCTCCGCCCACCTGACACTCTGCACACATGGTCCCGCTAGGCTCCGCCCACCTGGCAGTCTGCACACATGGCGCTGCAAGGCTCCGCCCACCTGGCACTCTGCACACATGGCACTGCTAAGCTCCGCCCACCTGGCACTCTGCACACATTACCCCGCTAGGCTCCACCCACCTGGCACTCTGCACACATGGTCCCGCTAGGCTCCGCCCACCTGACATTCTGCACACATGGTCCCGCTAGGCACCGCCTACCTGACACTGCACACATGGTCCCGCTAGGCTCCACCCACCTGACACTCTGCACACATGGTCCCGCTAGGCTCAGCCCACCTGACACTCTGCACACATGGTCCCGCTAGGCTCTGCCCACCTGGCACTCTGCACACATTACCCCGCTAGGCTCCGCCCACCTGGCACTCTGCACACATGGCACTGCTAGGCTCCGCCCACCTGGCACTCTGCACACATTACCCCGCTAGGCTCCGCTCACCTGGCACTCTGCACACATGGTCCGGCTAGGCTCCGCCCACCTGACACTCTGCACACATGGTCCGGCTAGGCTCCGCCCACCTGACACTCTGCACACATGGTCCCGCTAGGCTCCGCCCACCTGCCACTCTGCACACAAGCTCCGCTAGGCTCCGCCCACCTGGCACTCTGCACACATTACCCCGCTAGGCTCCGGCCACCTGGCACTCTGCACACATGGCACTGCTAGGCTCCGCCCACCTGGTACTCTGCACACATTACCCCGCTAGGCTCCGCCCACCTGGCACTTTGCACACATGGTCCCGCTAGGCTCCGCCCACCTGACACTCTGCACACATGGTCCCGCTAGGCTCCACCCACCTGGCACTCTGCACACATGGCACTCCTAGGCTCCGCCCACCTGGCACTCTGCACACATTACCCCGCTAGGCTCCGCCCACCTGGCACTCTGCACACATGGTCCCGCTAGGCTCCGCCCACCTAACACTCTGCACACATTACCCCGCTAGGCTCCGCCCACATGACACTCTGCACACATGGTCCTGCTAGGCTTCGCCCACCTGGCACTCTGCACACATTACTCGCTAGGCTCCGCCCACCTGGCACTCTGCACACATGGTCCCGCTAGGCTCCGCCCACCTGACACTCTGCACACATGGTTCGGCTAGGCTCCGCCCACCTGACACTCTGCACACATGGTCCTGCTAGGCTCTGCCCACCTGACACTCTGCACACATGGTCCCGCTAGGCTCCGCCCACCTGGCACTCTGCACACATTACCCCGCTAGGCTCCGCCCACCTGGCACTCTGCACACATGGCACTGCTAGGCTCTGCCCACCTGGCACTCTGCACACATTACCCCGCTAGGCTCCACCCACCTGGCACTCTGCACATAGTCCCGCTAGGCTCCGCCCACCTGACACTCTGCACACATGGTCCCGCTAGGCTCCGCCCACCTGACACTCTGCACACATGGTCCCGCTAGGCTCTGCCCACCTGACTTTCTGCACACATTACCCCGCTAGGCTCCGTCCACCTGGCACTCTGCACACATGGCACTGCTAGGCTCCGCCCATCTGGCACTCTGCACACATTACCCCGCTAGGCTCCGCCCACCTGGCACTCTGCACACATGGTCCCGCTCGGCTTACTTGCGGTGATGAAGTCCCGACCTCAACGCTGTCACTGTCCTCCATGGCCGCCGCTTGTCACATCACCTTCTCTCGCTTCCGACCCGAGACTGACTAGCGGTGACGTCACGGGCCTCTCGCAATACTTGGCTGTGAAGGTCATTGAACTCAGTGACAGGTGCTGTCAGCAGTGCAGGAGATCAGCGCAGGTAATGTACCTTGCTGACAGCAGCACTTGTCATCCCCTGCAGTGACCTGGGCTGACCTATTGATGTTAGCCAAGTCACTGCATTGCTCTCCCAGCCAATGGTGAACATCCTGCTCTTCATTGACTGGGACAGTGTGGATCGTCATGGGAACCCCTTGGATTACACCAGACCTGGATTTGTTTTTCTTTCTAATAAATTGGTTAAAGAGGGAATGTATTGGGGAGTGTTTTTTCAAATAAAAATGTGTTTGTCGTCTATTTTTTTTATTACTGACTGGGTTGGTGATGTCGGGTATCTGATAGACGCCTGACCTCACAAACCCCAGGGCTTGGTGCCAGGTGACATTACACATCTGGTATTAACCCCATATATTACCCCGTTTGCCACCGCACCAGGGCACGGGATGAGCTGGGGCGAAGCACCAGGATTGGCGCATCTAATGGATGTGCCACTTCTGGGGCGGCTGCGGCCTGCTATTTTTAGGCTGGGGAGAGGCCAATAGCCATGGACCTCCCTAGTCTGAGAATATCAGACCCCAGCTGTCTGCTTTACCTTGGCTGGTGATCCAATTTTGGGGGGACCCCTACGTGTTTTTTTTTTTAAATTATTTATTTAATTTAAAATAACAGCGTGGGGTGCCTCAGTTTTGGATTACCAGCCAAGGTGAAGCTGCCAGCTGTGGTCTGCAGGCTGCAGCCGTCTGCTTTACCCTAGCTGGTTACAAAAATAAGGGGAACCCTACGTCATTTTTTTTTCATTTTTTTGGCTAAATACAAAGCTAAGCACCCCTTAGTGCCACATGAAAGGCACCAAAGGGTGCAAAATTACAAAATGCAGGAGAGTGGGACATTATGTGTCTTTCTGCCATTATAAAGACAGAAAAGACTGATATGAAGTGTACAAGCACAAGAAAATCACCAGAGCGCTCTACGCTGTGAAAAGAAGTAGAAAATGGCACTGGAGTTAACATGTGAACGCCTCATGTAGGTTGAAGCTATGGATCCTGGGTAAATTTATGTATTTTCCCTCCTTCAGTTTTTGTGCAGTACGCAAAAAAACGGAAGGCACACGGATGACAAACAGATGACATACGGACCGTCTACGGAACGGAAACGGATGCCACACGGATGCACCCGTGAAAAAAAACGGACTGTTTTTTGTAGACTGGAAAAATGGATCGGTCGTGTTAATGTAGCCTTATTCTGATCTGCCGTTTATAAACAGCAGGCAGAAATAAGTGAATAGCGCCCCCCAGCGTCAGAAAATCTCCGGGGTTTCAGGCGTAGCTGAGACCCTGGAGATCCTGATTCAGGACGGTTTTTCCAGTCCCCGCTCACGTGATCACAGGTATACACCGTACACCGATGATCACGTTACAGTAAATGACAATGTCGGTAAAAAATTATTTATCTCCCATCTGGCATGAACAAACATGATAAATCTCCTCCCCGGTCCCCTCCGGTCCCCCGGTGTCGCCAAAGTGCCCCCCCTGATGCCCTCCTAGAAATCCAAGATGGCCGCAGCGCGCCGGCCGCATTCACCCTACTCCTCTGATTTCTGTCGCATGTGCCATGACACATGCGACAGAAAACTCCTCCCCAGGCCCTGCCAGGTCACCCCCTATAACCCCACCGGTGTTCCCCGGTGTCCCACGGTACCTGTGCAACGTTGATCCCCTGCGGCCCTCTCCTTCACAATAGACGCTGCCGCATGCACAGAGCGGCTGTCAGCTCAAGTTCCTGTGTTCAGACACAGTGAGTGGTGGTTATGCATCTGTAAGCTAAATGGGCGGCACGGTGGCTCAGTGGTTAGCACTGCAGTCTTGCAGCGCTGAAGTCCTGGGTTCATTTCCCACCAAGGACACCATCTGCAAGGAGTTTGTATGTTCTCCCTGTGTTTGCGTGGGTTTCCTCCGGGTTCTCCGGTTTCCTCCCACACTCCAAAGACATACAGATAGGGAATTTAGATTGTGACCCCCAATGGGGACAGTGTTCACAATGTGTGCAAAGTGCTATGGAATTAATAGCGCTAAATAAATGAATAAATTATTATTATTACTGCAATGCCCTGCTCATGAGGTAATGAACATAGTTGATCAGGAGAGCTATATACTACATTTCCAAATGGAGGCATTTGATTTTATAGTTGCCCTGCTGAATGACTACCAAACATGAGAGTCCGTTATACGCCACAAGAAAACACATCTAAATAGCGAGCTCTGTTGTTTAGTATTCATTCAGCTGGATAACTGACCTTAAAGGGGTATTCCATCTCCAAGATCCTATCCCCAATATATAGTAGGTGGAATAGTAATAGTATCAGCAAATACCAATATTTGGAAATGTAGAATAGTTCTCCTGATTAGGCATGCCCTTACCTCATGAGCAGGGCATTGCAGCTTTGGTAGCAACCGTTATGACATGGTGCAGATTCATTGCACCCACACTCCTCACATGGAGGGTCTGCACTCCTAGAAAATGGGGGATACGTTCCCGATTTTTCCTTACAATAAATTTGTGAAAGAGGGAATGTTTTGGGGAGTTTTCTTTCAAATACATTTTTTTGGCGATTTTTTTTGTTAGTACTGACAGTTTATAATGTCGGGTATCTGATAGACGCCATGACATCACAAAGTGCTGGGCTTGATGTCAGGTGACTTTACAACTAGTATCAACCTCATTTATTACCCCGTTTGCCACTGCACCAGGGCACGGGATGAGCTGGGGTGAAGCGCCAGGAGAGGCGCATCTAGTGCATGTGCCACTTCTGGGGCGCCTGCGGCCTGCTATTTTTAGGCTGTGAAGGGCCAATAACTATGGACCTTCCCACCCTGAGAATACCAAACCACAGCTGTCCACTTTACCTTGGCTGGTGATCCAATTTGTGGGGACCCTACTTTTTTTTTGTAATTATTATTATTTATAAAATAATTATAAAAAAAGAGCCTGGGGTGACCTCTACATTGGATCCCCAACCACGGTAAAGCTGCCAGCTGTGGTTTTCAGGCTACAGCCGTCTGCTTTACCCTAGCTGGCTATCAAAAATGGGGGGACCCAACATCATTTTTTTTTAACTTTTTTTTAAATAAAAAAAATTAATTGGCTTCCCTGTATTTTGATTGCCAGCCAAGGTAACGCCAGGCAGATGGGGGTGGCAACCCGTAGCTGTCTGCTTTATCTGCACTGAGAATCAAAAATACCGCGGAGCGCTACGTCATTTTTTTTAAAGCTTTATTTTTACAGCACTGTCATGTCAGGCAATCAAAATACAGGGAAGCCCTTTTTGTTTTTAGTTATTTAAATAAATAATTAAAAAAAATATATATGGGCTCCCGCTGCATTTTTTGTATTGCTAGCTAAGGGTAATCCAAGCAGCTACTGGCTGCTAACCCCCACTGCTTGGTGTTACGTTCACTGGCAATGGAAAATCCAGGGAAGCATTTTTTATTTTTTTTGCCAAAAAACTCCAAAAAAAATGACGTGCGCTTCGCCATATTTTTGTATGCTAGCCAGGTACAGCAGGCAGGTACGGGCTGTCCCCAACCCCCAGCTGCCTATTTGTACCCGTCTGGGAACTAAAAATATAGGGAAGCCCTTTTTTTTAATTAATTCATGAATTTTATGAAATAATTAAAAAAAAACAAAAAAAAAACGACGTAGGCTTCGCCCCATTTTTGTGTCCAGCCGGGTACAACTAGGCAGCTGGGGATTGGAATCCACAGCACAGGTTAGCCCAAGGTTTCTGGGCCCCTCTGCTGCGAATTGCAGTCCGCAGCCGCCCCAGAAAATGGCGCTCTCATAGAAGCGCCATCATCTGGCGCTGTATCCAACTCTTCCAACAGCCCTGGAGCCGGGTGGCTTGTTGGGTAATCATGAGTTAATACTGGCATTGTTTTACTAGCCAGTATTAAGCCAGAGATTCTTAATGTCAGGCACGTTTGACCCGGCCATTAAGAATCTCCAATAAAGGGTTAAAAAAAATGCCACACAGAGAAAAAATACTTTAATAGAAATAAATACCAGACACATTAGAGACTCCATCTTTATTACCCCCTGTCACCCCTCCACGATCCTGCTCTTCTGTCTTCTTTCCCCTTCAACACATGCAGCTCTGCTCCATCAGACAGCACAGCTGCATGGGGGAAGACGCTGTGCTCCGTGCAGAAATCACTCTGTGAGAGTGACCACAGGCTCCTGGTTGTAAGCGGTGGCACGGATTGCCATAGCAACGCTGCTCCGATCACGTGATTCCGGTGCCGCTGCGTGCTGGTAGCAGGACGTCCCCGTCACCGCTATCAAGCGCGTTGCTATGGCAACGGTGATCTCCGTGATTGACCGGCTGTGTCAGCCGGTCAGGAGCCGGCTTCTGCGGACACTGGTAACTACGGTAAACATCGGGTAACCCAGAAGCCCTATCCTTGGTTACCCGATGTTTACCGTAGTTACCAGCGTCCGCCACTCTCACGTTACCAGTGCCAGCCCCATGCACACGTAGCCAGACTACACATTGGGTTAAATTAACCCGCTGTGTACTGTAACTAGGAGTGCAGGGAGCCAGCTCTAAGCGGTGTGCGCTGGTAACCAAGGTAAATATCGGGTTCGTTACCCGATATTTACCTTAGTTACCAAGCGCAGCATCGCTTCCACGTGTGCTGCTGGCTGGGGGCTGTGGTCACTGGTTGCTGGTGAGATCTGCCTGTGTGACAGCTCACCAGCAACTCGTGCAGCGATGCTCTAGCGATCCCTGCCAGGTCAGGTTGCTGGTGGGATCGCTGGAGCGTCGCTTAGTGTGACGGTACTTTAAGGGAACGGGGAAGAAGAGCGGGGAGTCGAGCTAGAGCATGTCTCCGGTACACGGCGATAGACAAACGTGCACCGTGTAACAAAGAGATGCAATGACAGGTCCTACATGACGCGTCATAGTCATGTGACCAGTCTGTAGCCAATGAGATAACAGGCACGTGACTGGTCACATGGCTATTTTTCACGTCATGATATGTCCTGCATCACTGCTGGCAGTGCTGGTTACCAGGAGGATTCAGCGATCATCGGATGGAATAGCGGCAGGAGACAGAGTGCAGGAGGGATCGCGGGGACCGGTAAGTGTTATGGCAATGTTTATTAACTGTATGTGTACATTTATAATGTGTTTTTATGTGTTTGTGATTGCCTCCTATTGTTTCCTATGCGGTTTGAGTTCGGTTCGTCGAACGTTCGCCGAACCGAACTCGAACGAGAAGCCCGTTCGGCGAACCGAACTCGAGCCGAACCGCGACCGGTTCGCTCATCTCTAGTCATCAGTATGTTCCTCATTGTCAATAACAACAGGTATTACAGTTTGTGAATAAGGGTCAACATTATGCTCAGAAACTTGGTCCTCACAGCCTGAATCAGAGTCACAAAGGTTCTGGGCATCACTGCAGACCATTTCCTGGTCTATACTCACTGTAGCTTGGGAGCAGACCTCTGATTCCCTGGCTATAGTGTGACTAAACAGCTCTGCAGACTCAGCCATCTCAGTTCCACCATACTGTGCAGGGCGGATGGAGACTTCAGAGCTAGGAGAAAGCAAGTGTGATTGGGATGACAACTCAGAGGAATGGTGTTTTTTGGATGCGGTAGTTGAGGTGGCAGAGAGGGCACTTGTTGGACCACTTCAGATCCATTCAAGCATTTTCTTTTTTTGGCCACCATCAACCTTTGTTCCAGTTGTTCATGTCCATAAAAAAGGGAGCACATCGGATTGTCCACGGTAAGTAGTAGACATCTTACTTTTGCTGGAAGATGGTCTATCTCCAGCAGATGTTAATGGAGCTTTGCCACCTTCCCCACGGACAAACCCTTTTTTTCCTTTTCCAACACGCCTCTTCCCCTTTCCACCAGCATCTGTCATTTTGCCACTCATTTTGATTGCGACAAGATTGTGCACTTAAAATGTGGTAGTAAAAATTGAGAGGTGGTGTAGATTGCAGCGGTGGTCTAGCTTTATTAACAGCAGAATAAACAACAATAACTATCCCTGACAATGCAACTTCGGCCCTTAAACTGGCAGCATAGTTTGCTAGTATAATGGCTTAGTAACAATGAGTTTGAGTCTGCAATGCAAAGGTGCTGCACATAGATTTGCACCAGTGGGACACTAATGGAAGTCCAACAGCCACTTTTAGGATGCCACTAAGTTTACTCAGTGTTTGCTAGTATAATAGCTTAGTAACAATGAGCTTGAGTGTGCAATGCAGAGGTGCTGCAAATAGATTTGCACTAGTGGGACACTAATGGAAGTCCAACAGCCACTTTTAGGATGCCACTAAGTTTACTCAGTGTTTGCTAGTATAATGGCTTAGTAACAATGAGCTTGAGTGTGCAATGCAAAGGTGCTGCAAATAGATTTGCACTAGTGGGACACTAATGGAAGTCCAACAGCCACTTTTAGGATGCCACTAAGTTTACTCAGTGTTTGCTAGTATAATGGGTTAGTAACAATGAGCTTGAGTGTGCAATGCAGAGGTGCTGCAAATAGATTTGCACTAGTGGGACACTAATGGAAGTCCAACAGCCACTTTTAGGATGCCACTAAGTTTACTCAGTGTTTGCTAGTATAATGGCTTAGTAACAATGAGCTTGAGTGTGCAATGCAGAGGTGCTGCAAATAGATTTGCACTAGTGGGACACTAAAGGAAGTCCAACAGCCACTTTAAGGATGCCACTAAGTTTACTCAGTGTTTGCTAGAATAATGGCTTAGTAACAATGAGCTGGAGTGTGCAAAGGACAGGAGGGTACAGTGGCAGGGTTGTGGGTCTGTGTAGAGGAAAGGAAGCCTCACTTTATATCCCTCCTAATGGGGAAGTGCAGCCAGGAAGTCCCTGACCTTAGCTACACAGACGCTCTTATCTGTGGCTGTTAAAATCTGTTTCCACGGACCTGACTGTCACCTATGGCTCTGAGCCTGCTGTTATTAGCCCTTACAAGGGCTAAAAGAAACTTCTATCCCTATTTTGTATAGCGCTGTGTGTAGAGCGTACACAGCAGTATCGGAGACAGGAGCTAAGCCAGCGGTGACTGACACCCAGACGCAGAAGGCAGATAATGGGGTCCTGACAGGCAGATACCCGTTTTTATAATGCAGGGACATGTGACATGAACATCCTATCACACATGCCGTTGCTTCTCTGGCTAAAAGTCCACTTAGCTGTGTGTGTGTCTGGGATTGGCTGACATGCTGGCCTGCCCCACTACACGCGTGCGCTTAGGGAAGGAAGACAAAGAAAAAAAAATGGCGATCGCCATTATCCCAGCAGCAGTGATCTGAATGCGCTGTTCCCGCACACTATACGCTGAAATTTCATAATAGTGTGAGTCACAGAGTGACTTACACTATTACAGCGGAAAGCCAGCTAGTAATTAGCTTGGCTTTTTGCTGCTAGAACCGTTCTCGAACGTAACTAGAACTATCGAGCTTTTGCAAAAAGCTCGAGTTCTAGTTCGATCTAGAACAGCCCCCAAAATCTCTCGAACCGCGAAGTGGAGAACCACGAACCACGAACCGCGCTCAACTCTAGCCATCACTGAGCCCCAGATCCCAAAAAATTAGGATGCTGTGGGTTTTGAAAAAATGGTGACAAATGCGCAATTATTATTTTTTCTTTTTTTTACAAATTACTGAATTTTTTTTCAGCACTTACATAAAGTAAAACTATACATGTTTGATATCTACAAGTTCGTACTGACTTGGGGAATCATATTGCCAGGTAATTTTTTCAATTAGGAAACACAGTAAATAAAAAAAACCCAAGCAATCATGCAACTGCACTTTTTTAGCATTTTCACAGGATTTGGAATTGTTTTTTCTGTTTTTCAGTACAATATGTGGCAGAATGAATAGAGTTGTTTAAAAGTACATCTTGTCCTGTAAAAAACAAGCCAATATATAGCTATATTGACAAACAAATTTAAAAGTTATGGCTCTTGGAAGAAGGAGAGGAAAAAAGAAAATGAACAATGGAAAATCACCAGGGGGTTAAGGGGTTAAAAGGAGACCTTAAAGGGAACCAACCAGCAGAATTTTGCTATATAACGTAAACCAGTACCACATTGGCACTAGGAAGCTGAATGCAACGATACCTTTAGTTAAGAGATTGGATGCTTGATTGCTGAAAAATGTATATCGAAGTTCCAGAAATGCACTGATTGTTTGATTGGCATGTGCATCATGGCTAGACTATGTGGGTCAGGTCCTGCATTCCTATTATGCCCCATTCTTTTTGCCTGATTTTTCTTCCTCTGTCACATCATTACATTTATGTTAAGCACATGCACAGTAGCAGTAGCATTGGGATGTATTTCATCAACGCTTCACTAAGATGGTGTCGAAGTCAGCGGTTGCGCTTAGTGCTATATCCGGCACCATCTTATTGAAGATGGTCTCATTCTGCTTCTTACTTGTCTGATGCTGTAACCGAGGGCGGCTTGATTTCCAGTGTTCTGTGTGCATCAAGTGCAGTGAGGTGCTGTTGGGACGAGCTCCTCTTGTATTATGACTGCGCGTTTCCCCGCGGTCTTGAAAAGGGAAAAGGATGCGGGGGCACATGCGCCACCCTCGGCAATAGCATCGGACAAGTAGGAAGCAGTAGGAGACCATTTTCAATATGATGGCGCCGAAGATAGTGCTATGTGCAAATACTTCCCAACTCTACAGCGCATAAATGTAATGGCAGCAACGGAGCGAGAAAGGCCCTGCAAACATAAAGGGGTAGAATAGGAATGTAAGACCCAACCCACATAGTCCCACGCCGATGCACACGCTAATCAAACAAGGAGTGCATTTCTGGAACTTGGATTAGGCATTTTGCAGCAACCAAGCATCCAAACTCTCAACTAAAGGTATAATTGCATTCAGCTTCCTAACGCCATTGAGGCACTGGATTTACTTTATATAGCAAAATTCTGCTGGTTGGTTTCCTTTAAAGGGAACCTGTCAGGTAATTTACAGTCCCTGACAAAAGTTCTGTCTCTTATCCATGTTATGTAAATAAAACCTTATAACCTGACTTTAAATTCATCCATTGGTTCCATGAATTACTTTTTTGAAAGCTGAAACCCTCCCAAATTTGGTTTAGGTTATGAAAATAAAGTTGCTGCAAAGCTGAAATATTGATCATTTAATGAACACAGAAAGGTCAGATTTTGGCAAGACAAAAGTTTGTTGAACATTTGTTCGTTAGAAAATCCAAAGCCAGACCCTCTTCCACTGCAGCAGAGCTCCAAAAGGCCTGGTCACCTCATGTTCCTGTGTCAACTACATTAGTTTGTAAGATTCTGTCTCAAAATGGCCTCCATGGTCGAATCAGTGCCCAGAAGCCAGCACTAAACAAAAGGCAATTAAAAGTCCTGCAGCCTGCTAAACAGATGGATGCTGGAAAACTGGCATAAGGTGGATTTCTCTGATGATACTTCAGTTGAATTACACCACAACCGCTGAAAATACTGCAGGAGATCTACTGGAGCCCGTATGGATCCAGAAAACAGTTAAGTTTGGTGGTCGAAAGATCATGATCATGGTACATTCAGTATGGGGTGTGTGAAAAATTTGCAAGGTAGAAGGAAATATCAATAGCCTAAAATATCAAGAAGTATTAGCAACCTCTTACATTCCCCATCTTAAAAGGGGTCAAATTCTGCAGCACGATGGTGCTCCATCTCATCCATCCATCTCTTCAATAAAGTTCCTCCTGGCAAAGAAGATCAAGGTGCTCAAAGACTGGCCAGCCCAGTCACCAGACATGAACATCATTGACCATGTTTGGGGTAGGATGAAAGAGGAATCTTGAAAGACAAAACCAAAGAATCTAGATGAACTCTGGGAGGCATGTAAGACTGCATTCTTTACTATTCCTGATGACTTCATCAATAAATTGTATGAATCATTGTTGAACCGCATGGATGCAGTCCTTTAAGCTCATGGAAGTCACACAAAATATTAAATATGGCTCTAATAGCACCACAAATTCATTCAACAATGTTATGCAACATATCTATGTATTAAAATGTATTATTTGTTTGAATTTCACATTGCTTTCTGTGGGCGACAAAACTTTTGTCTTGCCAAAATCTGACCTTTCTGTGTTCATTAAATGATCAATATTTCAGCAACTTTATTTTCATAACCTAAACCAAATTTGGGAAGGTTTCAGCTTTCAAAAGAGTAATTTATAAAACCAATGGATGAATTTAAAGTCAGGTTATAAGGTTTTATTTACATTTCATGGATAAGCGACAGAACTTTTGTCAGGGGCTGTATGTGTTCTAGTTTAACCTAAGTCCAATTACTATACACACTTCAGTTACACTGAACCAACACTACTTGGTACCTTTTTACTGGCCAAGAAAGAAGTGAATCAATATGATTTTCTATCAATTATTTATTTTATTATCAATAATTCAAAACATTATAATATCAAAACAAGAGAGCCGCCAGGGGGACACATGGTTCCAGAATATAAATGAATAAACATCCTGCTCTTTATGTCACTATATAATGGCCGTACTGTATCCAGTGATATCAATACTTAGTAGCAGTATTATGTGTGTGCTAGTAACCCCTTCCTACCCATCCCTGTGTTGTAATTATGTGTAATGGGAATGTATAAAAATATGTTTTATTACTTATGTGTACCCTATGTAAATGAGCAGGGGCTCTAGCCCCATGGGCATCGCATCACCCTGTGGGCGTTTGCATGTTTTCCGTGGTATCACGCCCCTGTAAGTGGTAAGTGCGCATGTGTGACCCCCTGGCAAAACCAGGTAGTCACAGATAGGCCCCCGCATAACACCATCCCCCACTTAGGAAACACACAGCCGACCTGAAACCCTAGTCACCCCCCTAGTGAAAGATAGACACACCAGTGGGCGGGACCAGGTGGTTGGACACGCCCACCCAGGGGTCTGTACAGCCCAGGGCGGGAAAACAAGTAGTCTAAGTCAGATTAAGTTAGGAGTTCAGTTTGGAGAGGAGTGTGGGCTGGAGCTACAGTAAGTGTAGCTCCAGCAGAGAAGGTTCAAGTTGAATAGTGCCAGGGTAGGAGCCCTGGTACCTTGGCTAGGAAGCAGATGGTGGTCTCCGTCAGCAGGAGACAAGAAGACGGCTCAGCAGAACCGAGGTGGACCGGGACAAGGTTGTAGCCCGACGGTACCGACATGGGGAACCGACCCGGAAACCGGAGCACAAAGGGGGGTACTCAGACTCTGAAGCCAGGACCAGAACAAGTGGCCTGGTTAATTAATTGATTGAGGCCAGGATTAGAGATTCTGTCCTACCCAAAGTCCCTCATAGAAGACAACAGCCCACCGATAGGGATAAGAGGTCACCGCCAGGGCCCATACATCCCAGGGGCCAGTGTCTGCGGACACAGCTCCTTAGGCCACATCCAGCCGGGAGCAGACTCCTGAGTTCCAGACTAGGAAGTCCACCTTATACAAAGTCAGAGCAGAGGAAAGGATAGAGACCACCAGCCCGGGTTGAGCATCCGAATGCAACCGGCTGCGGCGCCAGCCACCAGCACCTTGGTTTACCAGAGACTCGTATGATTTATTGACTGTGAGTAATAAAGCATCCCCTTGCCGTCGCTATACCCTGCACCAGACACTGGGTCCCGGGGAAACCATCCCTACCCACGGAGGGATTAACATCCAGCTGCCACTACATCTCCCCCGGGTGCCCCATAACAGCAGCGGTGGTGTCCCAACTCACCACACACCGTGGGTGGCGTCATGAACTTAATACGGCCTAGCCCATACATCTACGTCCCCCCCATTTATTCGGCGTGTCCGCGAGACCCCCAGGTCCGGAGACGATCGAGCCACTACCCCAGCTGGCCCGGATCCGAGCAGCGCCGGCTTCTGGCACGGGGGCGGCACACATATGCGGGATCTGAAGTAGCGACGGTCACGTCACTGATGTAAATCCATGGTATCACACCCACAGGGCGATGCAACGGCCATGAGGCTAGAGCCCCTGCTCATTTACATAGGATACACATAAGTAATAAAACACATTTTTATACATTCACATTATTACAACACAAGGATGGGTTGGAAGGGGTTACTAGGCCACACATCACCCTGCTACTAGGTTAGAACACATAAATTACCTGACAAGTTCCCTTTACTACTATGATTGTAACAAACTTTTAATATTTAAGATGGCAGATTTAATTTTTATTTTTTTAAAAAAACACATGGAAAAAGTGGAGCAAGTTCAGAGAAGAGCTATCAGGATTGTGAGCCAACTTCAAACTGTCATAAAAGTAACGATTAAGGGATCTGGGAATGTTTAGCTTGAAAAAAGAAGGCTAAGGGGAGACTTAATAGCTGTCTACAGATATCTGAGGGGATGTCATAGTGTGGAGGGATCATCCTTGTTCTCATTTGCAACTGGAAGCATGAGAAGAAATGTAATGAAACTGAAAGAGGGAAGATACAGATTAAATATTAGAAAAAAAAACTTTTTTACAGTGAGGGTGATCACTGAGTGGATCCTGGTTTTACGAGGGTTCTTCTTCAATGGAAGTCTTAAAACAGTGGCTGGACAGACATCTGTCTGAGATGGTTTACTTAATCCTGCACTCGCAGGGGTTTGGACACAATGATTCTGGAGGTCCCTTCCAACTGAAACATTGTATGATCTTATTATTTAGATATCACTCACGTGAACCTATAAATCAGAAAATCTTGCATTGCACTCGGACCATTGTTAGTCAATGATGCAGAGCTTCAATTTTTTTCATGCTGATTCAAATAAGGAGATGATATGATTAACAAAGATTGAAAAAGGGTTAAAATTTTAATGAAGCTTTATGTTACTAGTCAGCGATCAATATCTGTGCTAACTTCTGCTTGATTGAAGTACTGTGAGCGCACTTAGGAATTGATCTCAGGATATAGTTTCTAATGCTTTACTGTACAAATTTAGATTCTTTCTTAGTGTAGCGATTTGTACTCTCATGCAGAAAGCTTATACAAAATGACTTTCTACTAGTAAATGTCCTGAGTCAGCCTCTTATGACACGTCTATGAATAGCATTTGCCCTGGGATTATGTTTTAGAGATGCGGAAGAGGTAGTAGGACATTAATCAAATTGTTTCCGCTTTTTAGGAAATATATGAATAGCAAATGACTTCTATTTTAAATGACTAAACCATTTATTACAGGTTAGGTATAATTTGTTGTTAGACTATTATGGATGCATAGTTAGTGCTATAAAGAATAGTTACATAACCGATAATTTAAAGTCTTCAAGTCTGAAATTTGTGTTAACGATGGATTAAAAAAGAAAGATGAACACTAGTTTAACATAGAAAAGTACTTCAAATGTTCAAAAGAGATATTCAATATGTATATACTGTAAAAATATGGATTATTAAACCTTTAACTCTTTAGACATTCATAGCTACTATGCACTTAATATTTTTGTAGTACCTCATGTGACCAGAAGGTGTCAGTATAGTAATAGATGTCTATGGAGAGAAGCTATTTTCCTTATCATCTTGCAGCTGCCTGCCACCTGTATGACATCAACATGCATTACACTACCTCAAAGAATATTTTTAAGGCTTCATTTTTGATGACAGCTTTCAAAGTAAGGCTCTGTTTTCTTTCCTAGCAAACTTTATTGTTCTCTGATAGCATAGCATTCAGTAGTAAAAAAAAAACCCCTGAAAACTTGACAGGCTCAAAAAATTAAATGGGATGCATTTGGGATATTTTATAAAACATGGCACAAGAAATCCTTCATATCTGCCATGTCTCCTCAAAAAAATCCAGTGTTAACAGAGCCTAATCCGAATGCTTATGCTTAGCAACCATAAATTTGTAATGTCTTTATTTTTGAAGGTATATTTTAAAGAATTGAAGTTATACATTTGCTGATTCCTTTCTCAGTGCTAATTCACTCACTGTGAGCAGTAAATAATTGTTGGCAGTGGATTATCAATGATACTCTCCAAGCATGCAACAATAATGGTTGGTTTATTCAGGAACAATCAGGAACAAACATAGTAAGCTTATTAGATTGCAGGAAATCATTTCTGTGTGTCTCTATCTGCAGCATCTGTAAGCAACTTCCTTTCTCATGGAATGCAGTCACATCCTCTTCCTGTGAGATCTTCTAGAGGTTTATTTTTTTACAGCAATAGGTTTATTAACAGCATGCAAACCTAGCAACTAAACACTCACAGACAGGAATGAAGTTGTTGAACCAAACATATTCCAACAATAATACTTTTGTGCAGTACACTAAATAGTAATTCCCATCCTTAGAACTTATCACCTATTCAAATTATTGGTAATAACTGGCTGATCGGCAGGAGTCCAACCAGGACTCTCACTGTGCCAAAAATGGGGCTGTGAAATGCCCCATTTCAATAATGCTGTGGCCAGGCATGTGCTTTATTGCTGCATTCATTCCTTATGGGACTGCTGGACACAGCTGAGTACAGCACTCAACTTTTTACGGAGGTCCCATATAGAATGAATAGAGTGGAGGAGAACTACCCGGCCACCACTACATTCAAGATGGCGCTCTCTGTAGGTCCCATTCTTTGGATTGGTGGGGTTCCCAGTGGTCTGACCTCATAAATCAGCAAGTCATCGCCTATTGCATGTGTAGGTGTTAACTACTAAAGATTGGAATAAATCTTTAATGTTTCAAAACAGTATTCATAACCTATCTAACAATAGTATGCCTCCAATGCAGCCAGATCACAAAGCTTCTATGGGGCCAGTAAGTTGGTGATGCCTTGTATTCAACTAATTCACCAATGTTTATAAGTCTACTCCCTACCACCATTCCCTGGCATCTCTTATAGCCAACCGTGAGCAGATTCAGCTGGTCAATAAGCAGAAAGAAGGAAAATCTAAAAGGAACCTGTGAAATGATTCATGCCTTCCAAACAATGGACGGTATGAATTGTAGTCTGGCCGCACGATTCTTATTCTCTGACAATCTCTGATGTTTCTGAGAAAAGATGCTTTGACCTGTCAGTGCCATTTTATTTTAAGCACACTATGTTTTAATTGCATTCAATAAAGACAAGAGTTTTAATCAAGCCTGGTGCTGGATATTGCTCTTCTATGTAAGGTGGTGATAGGCCTGTGTGCCCCTCCCTGAAGACACTGATTGTTGTTAGCGTAGAATAATTTAAATGGTGTTGATGTATATGATGTGTTTATGTGTAATATGTGAATGTAGTCATCTAGTGGCAGGTTTTAGTTACTGCTTCCTGGTAAAGTGGGCAGGTGTTGCCTAGCAACAAGGACAGAGAGGCAGCAAACAGTTAAAGGGGTATTCCCATCTCCAAGATCCTATCCTAATATGTACAGTAGTTGCAGGACCTTAGGTATCCATGGTTACGACCATGCCTATAGTCTCATTTAGTTAGGTGCTTGTTGTGATGGTGGGATATGGAAGGAGCTGTATCTTGCTGTACAGATTTCTATTTTTAGCCTGGTTCACTGTCCATTATTTGTACTGCTTCTGTGTACATTTCTATTGTTTCTAAGTAATCACCCCCTATAGTGCAAGGTTATAGCCTCTTGAGGCGCTTCCATCCCTGGGTGTAGGGGGAGGTGGGCTTAGAGTCCAGCCAACTGTAAACCCTTTGCTTACCTGGGAGTTTCCAGGCAGTCTGTTTGAGAACTTGAAGGAAGAAGGATTGATCCTCTGGGTGAAGCTGGGACTTCTTAAAGAGACTGGGACATTTATGCCACTACTGGACAACTTTACTTTACCCTCTGTTTTGTGGATTATGTTATGGACCATTTGATTTTCTTGGAATAAATGCTCTTTGGATTGTACAGCCATCTCTCGCTCTGTTGATTGTGTGATATGGGAGAAGAACCCCGTGACAATTGGTGGTAGTGGTGGGATCAACAGAGCGCAGCCTAATGGAGATCAACCCACAGAGTGAGTACAGAAACTGGATGGCGTCCAGTCTAAAGGATAGAGCCAGAGATCTGGGCCTGAGCTACCAGGGACTGAGTAAAGAAGCCTTAATTGATCTACTGGTGGGTGCAAGCCAGTCCACCTCCTCCCAGATTTCTGACGAACAAACACTGGGGACAGGGATTCCTACCCCAAAAAGCCAGTGGGTGGTGTGGTTTGAAGAAGAGATGGCAGCTTTTGGCCCCGGTGTATCTCAGCAGTATAAGGAGGAGGCTGCTCGCTGAGCACAGAGGTAACAAGAAGCAATGGAGTCCGACAGAGAGAATAATGTGAGTTGGAGCGTAAACCCAGCAATGCATGAGCCTGTACGAATTACCTGAGCAGACTTCAAGCCATTTCATGAGGCTTCTGGAGATGTGGAAGGGTTCTTCAAGGACTTTGAGCAGCAGTGTGTCATGATGGAGGTTCCCCACTCTGGCTGGATGCGTTTGATAGTGGGACTCCTGAATGGAAGCCTGGCAGGGGCTTATCGCACCACTGACTCACAGCAGAACCTGGATTACAACATTGTAAAGCGGACTATCCTGGATTACCATGCCATCACCCCAGACTCACATAGAGCACAGTTCCGAGACCTCCCATGCACAACGGGAGGATCATTTAGGATGTATGCCCATAAGATGTCCCAGGGATGTCGGAGATAGCTGGAAGCGGAAGACGCCTTCACTGTGGAAGATGTTATGCAGCTATTTCTTATAGAACAATTTCTTTACAAGTGTCCTTCAGAAATACGGCAGTGGGTCAGAGAGCGCACACCATGCACCTTGGATAGAGCTGCTGCCCTGGCTGATGAGGCCCTGGCTGATGAGGCCCTTACTATCCGACCGCAATGTAGGGGGCTTCTGGACAACTAGAAGGTGGCCCGATTCTAAAGCATCGGGTATTCTAGAATTTATTGTGTAGTTAATGTATGTTTTTTGTTATATATATAGATGTTGTTGTGTGTAGTTGCCAGTGTTTGTGTAGGGCACTGTAAATGTTCTGGGTGTTGTCTGGGTGGGGGTGTGTGTGAGAGCGGTGTTGTATGTGTGTTGCGTTGTGTGTGTTGCGTTGTTTGTGGAGCGCTGTGTGTCTACAGCGTTCTGTGTGTGTGGTGCTGTGTGTGTTGCGCGGTTTGTGTGGGTGTGGAGTGCGTGTGTGTGTTTTGGGGGAGGTAGGTTTTGTGCAGTGTGTGTGTTGCGCGGAATGTGGTTAAATTTGTGTATGCCGCGGTGTTGTGTGTGTGCGGCGTTGTCTGTGTAGGGCGGTGTTTGTGGTTCCCAGTGTGTGTGTGGTGTGTTGTGCGGTGCGCGTGTGGCGCTGTGTGTGTGTTTTGGGGGGAGGTGTGCACCCCCATCGTGCTCCATCCCCCATGCTGCGCACCCCCCATCGTGCTCCATCCCCCATGCTGCGCACCCCCCATCGTGCTCCATACCCCATGCTGCGCACCCCCCATCGTGCTCCATCCCCCATGCTGCGCACCCCCCATCATGCTCCATCCTCCATCGTGCTCCATCCCCCATGCTGCGCACCCCCCCATCGTGCTCCATCCCCCATGCTGCGCACCCCCCATCGTGCTCCATCCCCCATGCTGCGCACCCCTCATCGTGCTCCATCCCCCATGCTGCGCACTCCCCATCGTGCTCCATCCCCCATGCTGCGCACTCACCATCGTGCTCCATCCCCCATGATGCGCACTCCCCATCGTGCTCCATCCCCCATGCTGCGCACCCCCATCGTGCTCCATCCCCCATGCTGCGCACTCCCCATCGTGCTCCACAGTCACACATCAGACAGTATACACGCACACATCTGATCGCATACACTCACACCCCACTTCTCCCTGTGCCCTCTGGTGGGAGGTCCCAGCAGCTGTGCTGCACGCCGTGCTCCTCTGCCGACACTCACAGATCCGATCGCATACACTCACACATCAGAACACACGCACACACCCGATCGCATACACGCACACACCCGATCGTATACACGCACACACACACTGACGATATCGCACATACGCGCTCCCAACATCCGGAGATACCACATGCTTCCGGCCATGTGATCCTCTGGCAGGTCCTGGAAGGTCACTGCACGCACAGTATCGCCGCCGAGAAGTAAGCGATATCACTGGATGTTGTTGTGTGTGGATGCGATCTGATGTGTGTGTGAGAGTGAGTGAGTGTGATCTGATGTGTGTGTGTCTGTTCTTATGTGTGTGCGTGTGTGTGTGTTCCGCCACTGCAGAACCTTGATGCGCTCACCTGCTCCCAGTCGGCGTCTGGTGAGTATGACTGCGGGGTCTTCTTTCTTCTGTCTTCTCTCTTCTGGGGGTGCCCGCTGCCTATAATGAAGTGTCTTGCAGTGTCTTTAACTCTTTGACCGCTGCATGACACTTCATTATTGACCGCAGCGTATGCCGGCTCCCTGCACATGTGTACCGGGAGCCGGTGTACGCTGGAGCGGGGCTGAGCGGGTGAGGCGTCAGCGTATGCCGGCTCCCTGCACATGTGTACCGGGAGCCGGTGTACGCTGGAGCGGGCGATGCGTGCGGAGGTCCGGGGCGAGCGGCTAATCCATGTGGGGGCGGGGCCAGGCCAAGGCAAGCGGCCAATCCGTGGGGGGGCGGAGCCAGGCCGAGCCCAGCGGCCAATCCGACAGTTGTCACTTTTATGACACTTACGGTGACACTGTCACGTGACACAATTTTGGAGCAAGACAGACAGACAGACAGAATAAGGCAATTATATATATATATATATAGATAAGACACAGCCTGCTTCTGCTCCCCGGCCGTCTCCAGTTATACCTACTCCTCCAACCACCCACAGGCCAATGACAACCATGGCTCACAGTCCTGGGCCCCAACAGTTTTGACCACGCCCAGGGGAATCACAGAGAGGAGATGTTATGGGTGCGGGCAACCTGGGCACCTGCAATCCAGTTGTCCCGTAAGGGCTCGGATGGACCCCCATGCACCTCCATCTCGTCCGATGCATTTTGTGCATTCCATTCCATCTGAGGAAGAAGTACAACCACCTCCACTGGAGTGTACCTCTGACCCCTGCACCATAGATGCCCCTGTTGGAGTGTATGGCCTCCGCCCTTTGTCATCAGGTTCTCCTACTGCCTTCTCCAGAGTGCACATTGGAAGGAGTATGACGCAGAGCAGATGTTATCGATGTGGGCAACCTGGGCATTTGCAAAACACTTGCCCTACTGGTCGATTAAAGAATGACCTGGCACCAGATCGACCTGTTCATTCTCTACAGCCAAATACAAGGTGGGAAGAGTTCTCATCCCTTCAATTGGCCTTGCCTAATGACTCAAACACTCGTGGTCGACCACTAGGGGTTTATGGCGTGCAAGCCACAGCCCCGAGTTCCTCTCACCATCACAGTAAGCACTTACAGGAGGTTGTGCTGGATGGACAGAGAGTCATTGGATTATGTGACTCTGGGGCATTTCTCACAATAGCTAATCCATGAGTGGTTCGGCCAGAGGCGATACATCATGGACCAGGGATTGTTATTGAATTGGCTGGAGGACAAAAAAGGAATATCCCAAAGGCGACTGCAGATCTGGACTTTGGCTTTGGGGTCAAGCAATGGGTGATTGGGGTGATGAGAGGCCTGCCTGCAGATATTCTCCTAGGGAATGATGTGGGAGATCTCCAATGCCAATTTGTGGGTGCAGGAAGCACAGTTTGAGTGAAGGAGGACACAAAGGGAAGCTTGTCCTTCCAACCCTATCGCTGTACAAGGGACTACCTACAGCTTCTCTATCCAATACAAGCATGGAAGCCAACACCAGAATGCTGATGGACTGTCCCGGCAAGAAGAACCATAGACTATCCACAGCTGAGCAACATGGACTTAAGTGAGATGGCCAGAGGTCTGTGTAGACCTCATGGCATATTCACTTATTCAGAAAGAGGGAGAGGTTGTGATGGTGGGATATGGGGGGAGGTGTATCTTGCTGTACAAATTCCTATTTTTAGCCTGTTTCACTGTCCATTATTTGTACTGCTTCTGTGTACATTTCTATTGTTTCTAAGTAATCACCCGCTATAGTGCAAGGTTATAGCCTCTTGAGGCGCTTCCATCCCTGGGTGTAGGGGGAGGTGGGCTTAGAGTCCAGCCAACTGTAAACCCTTTGCTTACCTGGGAGTTTTCAGGCAGTCTGTTTGAGAACTTGAAGGAAGAAGGATTGATCCTCCGGGTGAAGCTGGGACTTCTTAAAGAGATGGGGACATTTATGCCACTACTGGACAGTTTTACCCTCTGTTTTGTGGATTATGTTATGGACCATTTGATTTTCTTGGAATAAATGCTATTTGGATTGTACAGCCATCTCTCGCTCTGTTCATTATGTGATATGGGAGAAGAACCTCGTGACACTTGTGGTCATAACTGTGGATAGCTAAGTTCCTGCAGTGCCTTGAAAATGAGGTAAGCGACAGTGAAATCAGAAGAACTATACTACATTTTTAATTGTAGGTATTTTCTAATATTATTTTTATTATTATTACTATTATACCTTCTACATATTGGGATAGGATCTTGGAGATGGGAATACCCCCTTAAGTGCTGTAGGAAGCCCACAGTGGGAGGAGCCAGTTGGAGGGTACAGTCGTGCCTAATCCAACTGTCAGGAGAGAGAGAGTACAAGTGAAGTAGTGGTAGCTGTATTTGTGAGAAGTATAGCTAGAGATGTGCAAGTGAGCTAGATACCTAAGGCCAAAGAAAGTGGGTGTCTGTAGCAGAGGCACACTAGGGAATCTGTAGCAGGTGGGAAGCATAAGACGGGACAATGGATCATCCCTATTCTGCCGTAGTGATTACTAGGCCCAAACCCAAGTTTCCATGGGTTGCAAATACTCCAGCGGTACTAGTCTACAGCGGGCTTTACACGCTGCGGTCTTGGTAGCGAGATAGCAAGCGATCGTACCCGCCCCCGTCGGTTGTGCGTCACGGGCATATCACTGCTTACCAAGTGCACAACCTCGCTTACCTCCGTCACACGGACTTACCTGTCTTGCGACGACGCTCTGGCCGGCGAACCGCCTCCTTCCTCAGGGGGCGGGTCGTGCGGCGTCACATCGATGTCACACGGCAGGTGGTCAATAGAAGCGGAGGGGCGGAGATGAGCGGGACGTAAACATCCCGCCCACCTCCTTCCTTCCGCATTGGCGGTGGAGGCAGGTAAGGAGATGTTCGTCGCTCCTGCGGTGTCACACACAGCGATGTGTGCTGCCGCAGGAACGAGGAACAACATGGCTAATGAGAGGAAAACAATTTTTTGTTTTCGGAAGACCTCTCCGTGGCAAATGATTTTGGCCGCTTTTGCAATCGATTAAGGTCGCACATAAGTGTTACATGCTGCGATATCGTTAATGACGCCGGATGTGCGTCACAAACATCATGACCCCGACGATAATTCATTAACGATATCGTAGCATGTAAAGCCCGCTTAAGAGTGGACGTCTGGCATACACTTGGTCAAAAAGGCAGACACAGAATTCCAAGTAATCTTTGTCCAACAGTGGTCGAAACCATTAATAATATGGGGTGCCTGTGAGTGGAATGCGACCATGGCAATGCGGAACTTTATGACTCTATTGAGTGTAACCGTAGTGTCGGATACTGAGGTAGAGGACATTCAACCAGGAACTATGGAGCAGTCTGCAGTAAAAGTGTGCTTTGAAGTTAAATGTACAGTGCCCACAATGTTAAAGTGTTGTGCCCACAGCAATGTTGTGATTGAACTACTGTGCATAACTGTTAGTAAAAGACTGTTGAAAAAGGAACAAGATTCTGTGTCTGTAGATCCCTGTAGGAAAAATCCTGGTCTGCACAAGGGCCTAAACAGAGGTTTGGCTTACACACACCATAGTCCACACACCTCACCAGCAACCCCACCACCAACCCCTTTCCCCTTGTTCTGTGAAGAATGTCGGGATGGCGGCCACCAAAAGGAGACTGCTGTGCAGAAGCAGTAGACCCCCTCACCTGCTACTACTTTTGAGATGTCCCCGCACCCTCCGCCTCTCTACAGGTATACCCCCCGCAAAATGTCTCATTGTCATGTGGTCTTGAGCAGCAATTCCAACTCAACAATGATGTCTCATGTTGTTCAAAAGTCGAGTTATTGTCTGCTGAGGCATGGTATCCCAATCTTCTTGAAGGGCAGCCCTCAGTTATTGAGGTTCTGGGTTACTGAGTTACAAGATCCAACACAGCAACTCAGTTCATCCAATAGGTTTTCTATGGCATTTAGGTCTAAAGAAAGTGCAGGCCACTCTATTTGTGGTACCTTAGTCTTCAGCAGCAATTCCGAAAAGATGCAAACGCGATGAGCTGGAACATTGTCATCCAAGAATATGAAATTAGGCCACTTTTGTTAAAGCACAATAACTGGATTAATGATGTTATTCAAGTAGTAGGGGCTTGACACTGTACCATTTAGAAAATGTTCTGTTTTGTATTGGTTAGACACATCTGCCCACACTGTAACACCACCACCACCACAAAAGGCTCATTTGAAGATAACATTGGATTCTGCATAGCGCTTTCTTTGATGTCTCTAACATCATTGGCACAAGAAGTAAAGGCTTGTACTAATCCTTACATTTCAAAACCTGGCGGGTTTCTTCTTCAGAGTAAGTGACATTTCCTCTGAAGAAGAAACCCGCCTGGTTTTGAAATGTGTAAGGATTAGTACAAGCCTTTTCGACCTCTGTGCTCTGCCTTTGTGACGTCACACACCGTTCTGATAATGGCGCCGCTCTACTTCACTGCTGGGATAGCTACCAGTCGGGGCATCCACAGCGGCAACATTGCAATCCCACAGTGTGGGTTAACAGGTTCCTACTCCACATTGATGAGGGGCAAATACCCCAAAACAGCTGTCTGTGGATGGATACCATGTTTTGGCATAGGCGGTTTCCTTGACTGGAGACTGCCCTTCCCGTGGTTGTTCCTTCCCGGTGAAAGACCTGGCTAGTTTCCTGCCAGTGTTGAGAAACATGTGATGGTGTCTCCGCGGCTTTCTTGTTTTGCATATTTCCCAGGGGGCATTGTTCTAGAATCACTGCGTTGAGAAACACGTGATGGTGTCTCTGCGGTGCTGGATGTTGATCAACCTAAGGTCAACCATACTTACCTATGTAGGTTAACAGGTCTGACAGCTCTAATCGTCACAGCACTCTCCAGCTTCCTGAACTTTTGAGACAAATACTCTACAGGAGCGACGTTGTATTTAACTGCAACAACCATATATTTTTGGACTCTATTTTTGGACTTTTACTTGGAGATTTTATTCACATGGAAATTTACTCCAGCTAATCGGTTGTTAGGATCTCTGTGCAGACATTTACTACAGCTAATCCATTTAGGAGGGTGAGTGTTATGCTTTAATTTTAATGTATACTGCATGGGTCCTTTTTATGCAACTTTTTTGCAACTTTTAATACTTATTTGTAACAATTTATAACACTGCTTTTCTGTAATAGTATCATTTTGGGACCTCTGTTTGCAGAATTCTGTATAGGGCTGTTCACACTGCTCATATGTTTGAGGGCTGTCTATCACAATCAGCTATCAACCCTCCTGCCATCTTCTTGTTTAGTTTGAAACAATAATATTTTTATGGTGCCTAGCACAGGGGGTTCTTTCTTATATTATGTGACTTGTACACTCCTGACAGAAGTGTTTAACCACCCATTTTTGCTGCTGACATTAATTTAAGTTTTTTTGTTTTGTTTTTTTTTCTCATTGATATTGCACTTTCTATTTCCCCTTCTGGTTCTTTTTGTGGTGCAGGTTGTACTTATTTGCAATTATCTAAGTGCGTTCCTATAATTGTTGATCGAGATTTTCCTCTGTTTAGAGATTTGTGGGTTTAAGTGGTAGCGTCTGCCAGCTTTGCTGACATCCAGGTTAACGCAATTAAAACCTTGTCACATGCGGTAGCTGACGAGCTTCCATTGTCTGTACAGGTTGGCAGTAGGGATGTGGAAGCACCCACTTAAAGTCAATATCCCTGAACTGGAGGTGTCCAGGATAAACACTTTGGTACTGCCAACTCAGGGACTTAATTTTAAAGGGTGCTCGCAAAACGAAAGGGGATTTAATATTGTTCCCTCAGTGCTGAGACTCAATAAGCTGCTCTGCATTTAACTAGCTGTAATGGCCCAATGGCGCTCTTTTACTTGTCCCAATATGAGGAAACAGGTAAAAGACTGCCTCCTCAAGGTTCAGGTAAGACAATTAAAGCCTGGGGATCGTGTAATTATGATAGTTCCCACAGTAGGGTATAAGGTCCTTGCCAAGTGTCAGGGACCCAATGAAGTGATGGCAGAGATGCCCAGCCCCCGACTTTTGGACAGAGTGGAGGCCATGTTGGTTAGCAGCTTGGAGAATCATGGATGGAAGGTGTGAATCAGCGAAATGGCAAGCCTCGGTTGGCGATATGAAACCTGGTAAGAACGCTTCATCACTGATAGGTGTTAAGAGGTTTAATAGGACCAGTACGGGTTCAGATTTTTAGGAACAACTAGATGAAATGGACGGAACTAGTCATTCCCACCCTCCAATCTTGCAGGGGCAGCTAATATAAAAGAAAAGGCAGCAAAGCTCCATATAAGTGCCTGGGAGTAGATGTGGCAACACCTCTGATGTGTGTATCTGAGAGTAAAAGTGAAAAGACCTGGTACTGTGCTTCCCCAAAACTAAGACAGTGCATTATATTATTTTTGGCTCAAAAAGATGCTAAGGGATTATTTTGAGGGGATGTCTTATATTTTGTATTGGCATCAGAGATTGGGTCGCCCATTAATGGAAAATGAATATTGCAGTTGTGGAGCTTTTTGGACATTTACCCTTTTAGAAGCATATAATATAGAAAAAATCTTAGCAGCACTATTACTGCATGGGAGTGCTGCTTATATTTATTCTGTCTATTTATTTATTGTATCTATCATGTATCTATGTATCTGCAGCAGGTGAAATAAGTATTGGACTCATCACCAATTTTCTAAGTAAATATATTTCTAAAGGTGCTATTGGCATGAATTTCTCACCAGATATTGGTAACAACCCTTCTATACCACCTAGGCAAAAAACAAACAAACCATAGTTATTAATACACTTATGAGCAAAAGGGTTACATAAGATGCTTTAGAAAAACAATGGTGGTGACGGCTTTGCTTTTAGTGTTTTTTTTATTATTTCTTTTACTAATAGTAAGTGCCTTCACCAGAAGAATGGTCAGGTCTGTTGTTTTAACATCATTGTGTGTTTGGAAGCCTAAAGCAGGCTTTACACGCTGCGACATCGCTAAAGCGATCTTGTTGGGGTCACGGAATTTGTGACGCACATCTGGCTGCTTTAGTGATGTCGTTGCGTGTGACACCTATTAGCGATTTTGAATCGTCGCAAAAACGTTCAAAATCGCTAATCGGTTACATGCCCCACTCCTCCCAATTATCATTGCTGCTGCAGTAACAATGTTGTTCCTCGTTCCTGCGGCAGCACACATCGCTGTGTGTGACACCGTAGGAACAAGGAACCTCTCCTTACCTGCATTCCGCCAGGAATGAGGAAGAAGGAGGTGGGCGGGATGTTAGTCCCGCTCATCTCCTCCCCTCTGCTTTGATTGGGCGGCCGCTTAGTGACGTCACTGTGATGCTGAACGAACCTCCTCCTTATAAAAAAGGCGGTTTGCCGGTCACAGCGACGTCGCAGAGCAGGTAAGTGCATGTGACGCTGTCGTAGCGATAATGTTCGCAACGGCAGCAATCACTACATATCGGCCGTACGATGGGGGCGGGTGCTATCACGCTCGACATCGCTAGCATCGGCTAGCGATGTCGCAGCGTGTAAAGCCCGCTTAAAGCATTTAAGGGAAGTTCATCATGACTGAACATGTGCACAACAAGTCGTTTTTACATTTTTTTGTCATTTTTTTTCAAGCCCTTTCTTAAGCAGGTTCAAGGAGGTATTAGCTTAAAGGCTGCTTTACACACAACGATATCACTAGCGATCTTGTTAGCGATGTGACACGCCCAGATCGTTGTTACGATTTGCCGAGATCGCTTATCGGTCGTTTTGTAGCGGTCACACGTACACATCTCACAAACGATGCTACATCGTTCAGCGATATATTGTTTGACCAAGGCGGTCGTGTGGATGTTGTTCGTCATTGGCAGGGTGTTAAACGTACCAATATGTCTGCTGCGTTCCAAACGACGAACAATATTTTGAAACTGAACGACGTGTCAACGATCAACGATTTTCACCCTATTTGCGATCGTTCGGAGTTGCACATAGGTGTCACACGCAACGACGTCACTAACGATGACAAAAGTGTGTCACGAAAACCGTGACCCTGACAAAATATCGTCAGATAAATTGTAGCATATAAAGTGGCCTTTAGGCCTGTTTCACATGTCAGTGAAAAACACAGACGTTTTTCATTGATGTGTTAAAAACGCATATGTCCCTCCGTGTGCCGTGACTCATGGCACAGGTGTGCTCTTCATGTGCTATCCGTGATAGCACATTGAGATAAACTCACCTGTCCCCACTCCTGCTGTCCGTGGTGCTGAAGTCTCCTAGATGCTGTGTCTCTCACCACTGCAGCTACTTCTGGGTCGGCTATGCTGTGCATAACTGCATAGTCATGAGAATAATTAGCTGGCCTGGAAACAGAGACAGCAGCACCCGTCTCCAGTGTCGCTGGAGACGGGTGAGTATAAAAAGCTTTTTATCTTACATGTAGGTGTTTTTCTGGTACATTTTTCACGGATCACACCATAGTGTGGTCCGTGGGACATCAGTGATGCCAGAAAAAAACGGACATGTCTCCGTGCAGAAATCACGGACACGCTTGTACGCTGCACAGAGACACAGTCACTGAGAAATCACTGATGTGTGTGCAGATCCATTGATTTTAATGGGTCTGCGTATGTCCGTGATTCTGGTACATATAAAAACTGTCACATACGTCCCTGAATCACTGATGTGGGAAACAGGCCTAAAAAAGACTTTGCGTGCACATATCTTTAGGCAGATACTTCTTGTACCACAAATTTAAATCTGCAGAGGCATGGAAGACAAATGACTTATTTTGCCATCCAAACAGAGACGCACAGTCAAGTTTTCACTTCTGGCTGAAAATGGATAATCATGAGTATAATTCACTCCACTATGTCTAACTGCAGTGTCTGAGGTTGTCTTAAACAAGAAAAGGTTAATTTATCTCAATGACCTTTATAAGTAACTCACCATAGATCCTGACTACCACTCTCAATTAGGAAGGTTATATGATAGCCTCTTAGAAAGTAAAAACGAACAAATGTATATATTTTCAGAAATCCAATATTCTTTCGCCTAATAATGAAGACTTGAACTCCACATAGTTTACAGTACTTCACTCTATTTTTACTTCCTGTATTGTCAATGTCATGTTGAATCTCTAAACAACAGGAACACGGATAGAAAAAGAACTTTGTGTTTATGTATTAAATGATCTTCATCAAGGTCAAAGTGTGATACATACATCCAGTACTCATACATTTACAATGGCAGAAAATCTAGTAGAAACCAGAAAAATAATAGTCTAACAAGGATGAACAAGGACATATAGCGGAAAAAACAGACTAGAGGTGTACTGATAATAATGAAAGCTGTCTGAAGGGAATTGGTCACCAAGTTTTAGCCTCCTAATCTAAGCGCATCATAATGTGACGATAGAGACCTTTATTCCAGCATTGTTTCATTTCCTTGGATGCTTTCTTTTAGTTTTGATAAAAGTTTTATCAGCAGGAAATTCTCAACAGAGGACTAATAAACCTACTGCATTTAGTCCTTCATATTCATAGGATCTGTATAACCACACCCTTACCGCTGATTGGCAGCTTTATGCCTATACACAGTATACACAGGAAGCTGTTAATCAGTGGTGCAAGCTCAGCATTCAGATAAATGGAAGATCTGCAGCAGATAAAACAGACAACACACAACCCAGTATGTGTGTCGCGGCAATCAGGGTCTCTGCAACTACATCATGCTGATGTCTACAAATAAATAAATAAAATGAAACCAAATGGATAATAAATTCGGCATTATCTGTATTAGTTAACAATGTTAAACGTGCAGCAAGACCTTTGGGGACATCACAGTGTCTTGAAGAACTGAATAAATGACTGGTAAGTTCTCTATAGTGTGTGAAAATGTAGGTGAATGTACCTATATGTCTCTATGTATGTGCTCTGTGTATACATGTCTGTATTTGTTCTGCTCTGTGTATATATGTTTGTGTATATATGTGCTCTATGTATACATGTATGTCTGTGCTCTGTGCAGAAATATGTCTTAATATATGTGCTATGTGTACGAGTGTGTGTGTGTGTGTGTGTGTGTGTAAATGGTCTTTGTATATACATGTGTGTAAGTGCTCTGTGTATACATGTCTGTATTTACTATACATGTGTATACAGTGCTTGCCAAAAGTATTGGCACCCCTGCAATTCTGTCAGATCATACTCGGTTTCTTCTTGAAAATGATTGCAATCACAAATTCTTTGGTATTATTATCTTCATTTATTTTGCTTGGAATGAGAAAACACAAAAGAGAATGAAACAAAAATCAAATTATTGATCATTTCACACAAAACTCCCAAAATGGGCCAGACAAAAGTATTGGCACCCTTAGCCTAATACTTAGTTGCACAACCTTTAGCCAAAATAACTGCAAACAACCGCTTCCGGTAACCATCAATGAGTTTCTTACAATGCTCTGCTGGAATTTTAGACCATTCTTCTTTGGCAAACTGCTCCAGGTCCCTGAGATTTGAAGGGTGCCTTCTCCAAACTGCCATTTTGAGATCTCTCCACAGGTGTTCTATGGGATTCAGGTCTGGACTCATTGCTGGCCACTTTAGTAGTCTCCAGTGCTTTCTATCAAACCACTTTCTAGTGCTTTTTGAAGTGTGTTTTGGGTCATTGTCCTGCTGGAAGACCCATGACCTCAGAGGAAGACCAAGCTTTCTCACACTGGGCCCTACATTATGCTGCAAAATTTGTTGGTAGTCTTCAGACTTCATAATGCCATGCACACGGTCAAGCAGTCCAGTGCCAGAGCCAGCAAAGCAACCCCAAAACATCAGGGAACCTCCGCCATGTTTGACTGTAGGGACCGTGTTCTTTTCTTTGAATGCCTCTTTTTTTCCCTATAAACTCTATGTTGACGGCTTTTCCCAAAAAGCTCTACTTTTGTCTCATCTGACCAGAGAACATTCTTCCAAAACGATTTAGGCTTTTTCAGGTAAGTTTTGGCAAACTCCAGCCTGGCTTTTTTATGTCTTGGGGTAAGAAGTGGGGTCTTCCTGGGTATCCAACCATACAGTCCCTTTTCATTCAGACGCCGACGGATAGTATGGGTTGACACTGTTGTACCCTCGGACTGCAGTGCAGCTTGAACTTGTTTGGATGTTAGTCGAGGTTCTTTATCCACCATCCGCACAATCTTGCGTTGAAATCTCTCGTCAATTTTTCTTTTCCTTCCACATCTAGGGAGGTTAGCCACAGTGCCATGGGCTTTAAACTTCTTGATGACACTGCTCATCGTAGACACAGGAACTTTCAGGTCTTTGGAGATGGACTTGTAGCCTTGAGATTGCTCATGCTTCCTCACAATTTGGATTCTCAAGTCCTCAGACAGTTCTTTGGTCTTCTTTCTTTTCTCCATGCTCAATGTGGTACACACAAGGACACAGGACAGAGGTTGAGTCAACTTTAATCCATGTCAACTGGCTGTGTGATTTAGTTATTGCCAACACCTGTTAGGTGCCACAGGTAAGTTACAGGTGCTGTTAATTACACAAATTAGAGAAGCATCACATGATTTTTCAAACAGTGCCAATACTTTTGTCCACCCCCTTTTTTATGTTTGGTGTGAAATTATATCCAATTTGGTTTTATGATAATTTTTTTTTGTTTTTCATTGAAGACAAATTAAATGAAGATAATAATACCAAAGAATTTGTGATTGCAATCATTTTCAAGAAGAAACTGAGTATTATCTGACAGAATTGCAGGGGTGCCAATACTTTTGGCCAGCACTGTACATCTGCGTATGTGGTTTGTATATTTATGAGCGTGTATATATGAGTGCATGTATATGTTCCCTGGATAGATATATATATATATATATATATATATATATATATATACTAGAGATGGTTGGATCTGATAAAATTTCAATTGTTTGTGCAGAAATTTCCTCTGGTAAATTCAGATTGCAGAGAAGTTGATCTCCACAAATTGAATGTCCCTTGTTCTGGTTTGGGTGTTCCTCAGGCCCCATACCATAATAAACATTACATGTAAACATTTTTTAAAAAAAAAACGTATACTCATGTTACGCTCCCCTATCCGGCCCTTTGGCTTCTCACTGTCACACATACAGTCCATGTTGCATCTCCAGATCATGGCCATGTGCGTTAGGCCATGATGTCAAGATGCCATGACCTTTCATGTCACAACATGGTGACCCTTACAAAAGCATGTGTGTATACATATGTGTGTGTGTCTGTCTGTGTTTAACATGCAGTGTGTGTAATGTGCCACCCCCACGCCTGTAGCAGCCGAGCTGCTCGGATCCGGACCCGCTGTGTGGCTCGAGGGATCCTCCGGACCCGGGGATCACGCGGACACACCAAATAAAAAGGGGGATATAGTTGTACGGGCTTGGCCGTATTCAGTTCATGACGCCACCCATGCTGTGTGGTGAAAGATGGCACCACCGCTGCTGTTGTGGGACACCCCGGGGGAGATAGAATGGCAGCTGGATGTTAACCCCTCCGTGGGTAGGGATGGTTGCCCCGGGGCCCAGTGGCTCTGTGCAGGGAATGGCGATGGCAGGGGCCTACGCACCCGGACGTACCAGGGGATGGTTGGTTACTCACAGTTGAATAAATCACACGAGTCTTTTGGTAAACCAAGGTGCTGGTGGCCGGCCGCCGCAGCCGGTTGTACTCTGGTCCCCCACCTGGGCTGGTGATCGCCGTCTTTTCCCTCTGCACTGTGTTTGCTTGTGTTGGACTTCCCGATATGGAACACGGGAGTCCGCTCTGGGCTTGTTGTGTACCTGAGGAGCCGTGCCCGCTAACGCTGACCCGTGGGATCTATCGGGCCTTGGCGGTTGCCCTATCCCTCTCTGTGGGTGGTTGTCTGCTTTTGGGACTTTGGTTGGGACAGGACCTAAAATCATGCCCTCAATTGGTTAATTAGCTAGGCCGTTGGTTCCGGTCCTGGTTTCAGGGTCCAAGTACCCCCTCTGTGCACGGTTTCCGGGTCGGTTCTCCGGTGTCGGTACTGGCGGGCTCCAACCCTGTCCCGGTCCACCTTGGATCTCCGGCTGCCGTCGTCCCGTCGCCTGCTGATGGAGACCACCGTCTGCCACCTAGCCAAGGCACCAGGGCTCCGACCCTGGTACCTGTCAAATCGAGCTTCACCTCCACTGGATCAACACCTAGCCCCAGCCTCCACTCCTCTCAACTTGAACTCTACACTTCACTCTCTGACTTGAACTAACTGGTTCTCCCGCCCCGGGCTGTCTAGACCCCTAGGTGGGCGTTTCCTAACTGCCTTGTCCCGCCCACTGGTGTGTCTGTCTTAACCTGAGGGGGGTGGCTAGGGTTTCAGGTCGGCTGTATGTAATCTAGGCGAGGGAAGGTGTTATGCGGGGGCCTATGTGTGACTACCTGCGATGTCAGGGCGTCACAGTAACATACAAGTGTTTCTGTCATATGCAGTATGTGTTTAGTGTCCACGTTTCTAAAATGTTAATGGATGCTTATAAGGTTCCTGTCACTGCTCAATTACTGTAACAATCATGTATTTAAGTTTTGAAACTGGATCTAAGCATCTCAATAAATTAATCTTTATTTGAGCTATTTAGTAGGTTCCCTGTGACTACCATTCTCCTAAAATAATTAGCTTTTTTCCCTATTGTTCTTTATTTGTCTAATATTGATCCAGATTGCCTCATGCTCTCTTGTCCTATTCCTCTATCAATTTCAGCCTTTTATACCTTTGTACCTTCTTTTTATCTTTTATTAATGCCTTCTAACCTGCACTTTATATTCGAATATTATAATTTGCCTTGTATTGATTTTGGATGTATCCTGCAAACCTAAACCTTTAAGTCTAGATTTTATACTGTTTTTCTTTGTTTCCCATAGCAGGTTTACGTAATCCATAATCCCTATATATCATGGCTGTTCTTTGCCTCCACATATCACTCTTTCAATGACCTTCTAGTTCCAGTTTTATTCTGTACTTGTTCATCTTGTCCTGCTGGGTTTCAATACTGTAACTTTCAAAGCGTTACTACTCCCTGCTTGCGTTTACCTACATAGACAGGAACATCACAAAACACAAATATCTATGTACTCATAACATGCTGAGCATGGATTCTTCGACGTGGCATGGTTGGCATCTTCAGTTCTGTCTTTCCTTCCTGCTCTGTATTATTAGTGTCAGTTTTGTTCCTATTGGACCTCTAACAAAACAAAAAATCCTATTCTACACAAACCTGAAAAGTAATGTGTTATCAGAAAATAGTAAGTTAAAGGGAATCCGATACACTGGCAGCATGTTATGGTATCAGACCATGCTGCATGATTTCAACCACATATATTTAAAACTGTGGCATTTCAGAGAAAAACATAGTTTAATAGCCATCGTCACTGGGTACTAATCCACACTGCACACTATATATATATATATATACATATATATATATATTCCAAATATATATGGTGTATATATTAGATCCATGAATATATATATATATATATATATATATATATATATATATATATATATATATATATACAGTATATATACACTGCTTACCAAAAAATTTAGTACACAGCTGGTTACCTTAGATGGGGCCTATCAGGGATATATTGCATATGTTAGTGGGCCGCATCCCGGGTATCACTTTTTCTGGGTCATATGAAGGGTGAGTCGATAATATGTAAGGAATCTTTACTTCTGGTCTATTATTGGTCAAAATCTATACCATTATATGGTGTTTTTATTCCGATTAACTTTTTGTCCCTCTTTATATATTACATTGCCTCTGCTGGTTTATAATCGATATTAATACCATCTAACCCCTGCAGGTATATGGGGCTATTTAATTTGTTCACTCACATATCAAGCTAATTTCTGGATTGAGCGCTGATTGTGTTTCATCAGACGCATGCACATTATATGTTATTGGTATCCACACTGATCTTGTGTGTATCTGATTGGAGCGCTGATTGCATTCCATGTGACGCATGCGCAATTCCAGCTTGTCCCGTCCGGTATGGTGTGTCTTGACTGGGCTTCGGATGGAGCGCTTATTGCGTTTCATCAGATGCATGCGCACCATATGTCATCTGTATCTATGATGTTTTTGAGTTTTTCTGGGTTGAACGCAGGTTGCGTTCCATCTGACGCATGAGACGTTCTAGCTCGTCATGTGATGTTTTGTCACCTGACAATACATCGGTCTGGCTTATATATCCTGAAGTGCCGAAATTGACGGTATTTGATATAGTTAGACAATAGTAAGGCATTGTTTCTAACATCGCTCAATTACTTTTGATCTGGGAGCGCAGCTTTGAATATGACGTTCCATCTTTTGGATCGCATTTGTGTTCCACTGGGTACACCTCTTCCTGTCAGGTGACACTAGTCACATGACCTATTACGGAAGTACACGATTGTTCTTTTCAACAGTGTGGCGCCAAAACGCCGATACTTACCAGAACTGTAGCAGGGGGACAGTATCCTGCCTTGTGCCCTATGAGGAGTATATGTACTGACATTCCGGGCATGCTATCTATCTTAAAAGAGGGCCTTATACAGGTAATATGTGGTTTTATTTATAGCCTTTCTGTTATCACAGACAGGGATGACCAAGTATTTCTATTCTTGTTTATTTTCTCCTAGGTGGCCCCTTTTGTGGGGCTTCTTTAGTTCCAGACCCCTGAGGAACCCCGAAGGAGGGGGGAAACGCGTTAAGATTATCATGATGACAGTGGGGACCCATGAGCTTGCTAGATTCACCGATAGAGTAACATATGTACGCTAAGTATCCCTTTAAAAGAGCCATTTATTTCATACTTTTGGGATGAATGATTGCTTTATTAACTGGTCCTAGTTGGGTTAATTAACCAGTTTTGCTAATTTTGTTGGCCTAAGAATAAACATTTTTTTTTTAGGTATGCTGGGTTGATTACTGATCCACAGTCAAGGGCTCTCATTTATTACGGTCACATTTCTTCCCACACCACCTATTTAATGATTGGGTTCACCTGATCAGTTTACGTGGTCGAAAATTGTATTTCATGAACACACAGATAATAGTGGCAGATATACCTTGCATACTCTTGGCCTCAAATGTGTTTACATGAATGCTTTTGTACTTATGTTGCGGACAGGGTCCGGGCCGCTGCAGGGGCTGCTCGGATGCGGGTTTGTTTCTGCGTCTCGAGTGGTAGCCGGACCCGGACTCGTACAGCCGCCCGTCCTCACAACCGTAGGAAAGGGGGTATTTACAGGGGATTTGGTTGTGTTAGTGACGCCACCCGTGGGTGGCGGTGAGAGTAGGTAGCATTGCCGCTGCCTGGTAATGGGACGCCCGGGGCTGATGGAGCAGGGCAGCAGGATGGAATCCTCTCTATGGGTAGGGGAGGTGTAGGCCCAGGGCCCAGGTGAATGGGAGTGATGGCTGTGGAGACTGATATGCAGGGTTGGACCGGGGCTGAATGGTGTACTCACAGTTCCAAAAAATGGCACACAAAGTCCAGTGGTAAACCAAATTGCCACTGACTGGTTGCCTCCAGCGGGTGTATTCGCGTCCCACACCCGGGTGTAGCAAACAGGGGTCCCTTCCTCCTGCACTCAGTGTTTGTGTCTTCAATGGGACAACTCCGTTTGGAACGGGGAAGTCCACTCCCGGTACTTTGTATTTTTGGGAGCTGCGGCCCGCGAAATCTGACACTTGGGATGTCTGTGGGTTCTGGTGGACACCCTATTCCCAGCGTTGGGCTTCCGTTTCGCTCTCTGGGCTTACTGTGGAACAAGGCCTGAAACCTTGTCCCCGGCGGATCAATTGACAAGGGGCTTGAAACTTTCCTCGCCCTAGGGTCCAGGCGCCCCGACTGCTCACAGCCTCTGGACCGGATTCCCGCTGTCGGCACCGGCGGGCTACAACCCTGCCCCGGTCCACTTAAGGTCTCCCGCGACCGGATCTCCGTCGCCTGTGGTCCTGCTTGCCGTCTGCCACCTAGTCCGGTAGTCCAGAGGCCCCAACCCCCGACTCCGCTGCCACTTCACACTCCTGCACTTCAACTGTCCGAACTGTTCTCCTGTCTGGACTGTTCTGTTGTGTTCCCGCCCCTGACACCTCAAGACCCCTAGGTGGGCGCTCCCATCTGCCAGGTCCAGCCCACTGGTGTGTCCCTATTGTCATGGGGGGTGACTAGACTTTACTGGCTGGTGTTGTGCACCTGGGTGTGGGGTTTGTGTTGGTATGCCAAGGAGGATGGAGTTTTGTACCTGAGAGATTTGTACAACCTCTGTGACTACCTGGCTTTGCCAGGGCGTCACACTCCCCCTTGGTTGAATACACCCCGTTCTTGGGCTGTCCTGACGTTTATTTTTCTGCATCTATAAAAGTAATAGAAAAAAAGGTATAACATGTAAAACATTAAACATTTCATCCCAGTTAGGGAGGCACATTTCTTAACTTTGCAGATCATCTCCTTCTCCCCTTTCACCCGCCACACAAAACACCTGAACCCACCCTCGGTGCTACCGCTAGCACAGGTGTCACACCGCCCTGAGTTCCTATGGGTGTCCATAATGTCCAGGTAAAAGTTCCTTACCCACCAGTCCACCTCAAGAGTTCCATAGTCCGGAACCCTAGGCCTGGAGGGAGGTTAGCCATCGGTTTTGCTGGTGACTGGGCCTCGGCCGACTCTACCGCAGGCCCTTCCTCCAACCAACCTCTCCAGAGGTGTTACAGTCCTGGTGGTGGGGTAATAAGAAGGTAGATGGGGGTTATGTACAAGACCCAAGAAAGTTTTTGGGTGGCCTCTTCCAGTCCAGAGGTCGTGGTCCATCAAACAGTGAAAAGCTGGGTTTTAACTGAGGAAAGGGTAGCCGGAATCCGCTACTTTAGTTTTTTTCATATAAGTCAGGTAAAGTGCACGGTTAATTAGCATTTACTTATATACATACATTGCTATATACAAGAACATCTAAGCTCCATTCACTCCCTTTATTTGAGTGGGGCTGACCTAGGTTAGGGCGTGTAGACCTCCTCAACCCTAAATTCTCTCCTAGGGTCTGTGGGGTAGAATTACCTACAGGTTCCTCACTCCTTGTGATGGGTACTGTAGGCAGAGACCTACGGGGGCGTAACATACAGTACAAAAGTTTGGACACACCATCTCATTCAATGAGTTTTCTTTATTTTCATGACTCTGAAAATTATAGATTCACATTGAAGGCATCAAGCTATGAATTAAAACATGTGGAATGAAATACTTAAAAAAGTGTGAAACAACTGAAAATATGTCTTATATTCTAGGTTCTTCAAAGTAGCCACCTTTTGCTTTCATTACTACTTTGCACACTCTTGGCATCCTCTTGATGAGCTTCAAGAAGTAGACACCGGAAATGGTTTTCCAACAGTCTTGAAGGAGTTCCCAGAAATGCTTAGCACTTTTTGGCCCTTTTGCCTTCACTCTGCGGTCCAGCTCACCCCAAACCATCTCGATTGTGTTCAGGTCTGGTGACTGTGGAGACCAGGTCATCTGGCGTAGCATCCCATCACTCTCCTTCTTAGTCAAATAGCCCTTACACAGCCTGGAGGTGTGTTTGGGGTCATTGTCCTGTTGAAAAATAAATGATGGTCCAACTAAACACAAACCGGATGGAATAGCATGCCGCTGCAAGATGCTGTGGTAGGCATGCTGGTTCTGTATGCCTTCAATTTTGAATAAATCCCCAACAGTGTCAGCAGCAAAGCACCCCCACACCATCACACCTCCTCCATGCTTCACGGTGGGAACCAGCCATGTAGAGTCCATCCATTCACCTTTTCTACAAAGACACGGTGGTTGGATCCAAAGATCTCATTTGGACTCATCAGACCAAAGCACAGATTTCCACTGGTCTAATGTCCATTCCTTGTGTTCTTTAGCCCAAACAAGTCTCTTCTGCTTGTTTTCTGTCCTTAGCAGTGGTTTCCTAGCAGCTATTTTACCATGAAGGCCTGCTGCACAAAGTCTCCTCTTAACAGTTGTCTAGAGATGAAAAGGTGTGTCCAAACTTTTGGTCTATAATGTAGGTGCAGGTGCATCTCTAGGTGTATGTACTAGTGTAGTATCAATGGGTCGCTCTGGTTCTGGGTCTTCCACGGGTTGTGGAAACGTTAGAACAGGAACAATTACTGCTCCACTTTGCATAGGCCAATCTGCTGGGAAATCACCTAGGATGGTGTGTATCACATCCTTTCTTCTTTCCACGCCTGGGGCTGGAGTGGGAACTTCTTCCAAGACTTTCAGGGGTTCTGGGCACCTCTTCAAGTGGTCCCTAGAGACAGTAGCTGTAGTTTTCCCTCGATCTCTACTGACAAGATAGATTTTCTGATTACCAGAGTCAGAGGGTTGTATAACATAGGAAACTTTCTCCCACTGGTCGTCCAATTTATGCAGTCTTCTTTTCCTCTTCAGCATCACGTCCCCTGGTGCAAAGAGGACAGCTTTTGCCTGTTTGTTGAAGTGCTGCTCTTGCTTTTCTCTGCTTCGGTTCAGGTTCTTTTCTACATACTCCTGAATTTGTTTGTACTGCATCTGACGTTTGGAATTCCAGTCCATGGTTGGGGAGCTGGCCTCAGGCACCTCAATATCCATGTCTAAGTCCACAGGCAATCTCCCAGGCCTCGCCCTCATAAGATAAGCAGGCGTACACTTTGTGTAACTGATGGGGATATTGTTATACATATCCACCAGATCGGGCAGTCTCTCAGGCCACTGCTTTCACTCTTCAAGGGGTAGAGTCTTAAGCAGGTTGATAACTAAGTGGTTCATCTTCTCACACATCCCATTGGTTTGGGCATTGTATGGTGTAGTACGGATCTTCCTGCATCCATATAGACTGCAGAACTCCTTGAAGATCTCCGCTTCAAAGGCAGGGCCTGGATCTGTAAGTATCCTCTCTGGGTAGCCATGTGGTCTGCAGAAGTGTGCCTGGAAGACCTTTGCTGCAGTGCGGGCTGTTAGATCCTTGATGGGTACCATAAATCTTGAGTAGTGGTCCACTATTGCGGGGGCATACGTATACCCGCTCTTACTTGGTGTGAGCTTGACGTGATCTAAAGCGACGAGTTCCAAAGGCTGATTGGTGATGATTGGCTGCAACGGGGCTCTCTGGCTGGTACCATCCTTTCTTCTTAGCACACAGGGACCACAATCCTGACACTATGCCTTAATGGATTCTTTCATTCCAGCCCAGTAGAAATGCTCCCGTAATAGCATTTCTAACTTCTTCCAGCCGAAGTGTCCAGCTCCGTCATGATAGGCTTCTAAGACCACCGGTACGTACGCTTGAGGTATTACTATCTGGCAGATCCTCTCATGCGTCTTGGGATTGATCAGTCCCCTACATAACTTGCCTCGCTGCAAATACAACCGGCCCCTATCTTTCCACAGCCTTTGTGCTTCTGCCGGTGGAGTGGGCACCATTCTGGAATCAGCATGGGAAATCAACATCTTAATCAATCGGACTGCAGGATCTCTATCTTGTGCTTCTTGCCAACCGTGATGGGGTAGCGGGTTGAACGCTGCCTCCTGCTGACTGCTATATGGTCTGGTGTTCTCCAAACCATCAGGTTGATGGAACGCAGGCAGTTCAATTTCTTCCAACTCATTTTCATCCACCCCATCATCAGGCAGATGTGGCATTCTGGACAATGCATCGGCATTGGTATTCTTCCGACCAGCTCTGTACTTTATGGTGAAGTCATAGTTTGCTAATCGGGCTACCCAGCATTGTTCCAGGTCTCCAAGCTTTGCTGTGTCCAAATGGGTCAAAGGGTTGTTGTCCGTATATGCAGTGAACTTTGCAGAAGCCAGATAGTGCTTAAACCTCTCTGTCACATCCCTGACAAGTGCCAGGAACTACAGCTTGAAATAACTGTAATTCATAGGGTTCCTTTCTGTTGGGCGGAGCTTCTAGCTCGCGTAAGCTATTACCTTCTCCTTGCCATTCTGCATCTGGGACAGGACCTCCTGCACTCAGTGTTTGTGTCTTCAATGGGACAACTCCGCTTGGAACGGGAAAGTCCACTCCTGGAACTTTGTATTTTTGGGAGCTGTGGCCCTCAAAATCTAACCCTTGGGATCTCTGTGGGTTCTGGCGGACACCATATCCCCCGCTTTGGGCTTCCGTTTCGCTCTCTGGGCTTACTGTGGAACAAGGCCTGAAACCTTGTCCCCGGCTGGTCAATTGACAAGGGGCTTGAAACCTTCCTCGCCCTAGGGTCCAGGTACCCCAACTGTTCACGGCCTCTGGACCGGATTCCCGCTGTCGGCATCGGCGGGCTCCAACCCTGCCCCGGTCCACTTAAGGTCTCCCTTGACCGGATCACTTAAGGTCTCCCGCGACCACCGCCTGTGGTCCTGCTTGCCGTCTGCCACCTAGTCCGGTAGTCCAGGGACCCCAACTCCTTACTCCGCTGACACTTCACATTCCTCCACTTCAACTGTCTGAACTGTTCTCGTGTCTGGACTGTTCTGTTGTGTTCCCGCCCCTGACACCTCAGGACCCCTAGGTGGGCGCTCCCATGCGCCTGGTCCCGCACACTGGTGTGTCCCTATTGTCATGGGGGGGTGACTAGGCTTTTCTGGCTGGTGTTGTGTATTTGCCTGTGGGTTTTGTGTTGGTATGCCAAGGAGGATGGAGTTTTGTACCTGAGAGATTTGTACAACCTCTGTGACTACCTGGTTTTGCCATGGCATCACACTTGCACTATGTGAGGTTTGGTGGAGGGTATACAATTAGTGGCAGAGTAGGCAGTAACAGGGACAGCTGCTGAGGAACGGGGGCGCCATACAAATTAGGGTGACCATACCTTCGTTGTTAGGCAGGGGATAAGTCTAAGGTAAGGTCCTTGTCATTTGAGCTACATTGACTATCCATGCCCTGAGTAATAAGGGTCATCACTCTCTGTTACCACTATCGCTTTATATTCCACGAGTTACCCTGGTGCCGACCATACACACCACTGTCCTTTATGTGTCTGGTATGCTTGCTTGGGATTTTAGCTACATACAAATAATGAGTTATTGTTTTTAGAGGTTTTGGTTTTGTTCTACTCTTATTCCTCTTGTACTATAAGAATCATTTTGGTGTTATTTTTTTACATACTTCTGTAACATTACATTTATGCTTCAAATCCATCACCTAGCCATGCAGTCTTCCTTTACAAACATCTGTGAAAGAATTGGTTTCTCTACAAAACTTATTGAATTTGACCTTGATTATGTGATGGGATATCACTGTTACAACAATTCACATAATTACAATTTTTCCCTCTTAAATATTCCTTAATTATTTCAAACCACAAGTCACAAAACTGTTATGCAATTTCTGAGTTGCACAAAATGTTTGCTGCAAAATCCTGGTGTTGATTCTCTTTAAAGGAGGGTTTTTTCCCGACAATGTTAAAAAGAACAGGACTCCTAATGTGGTAAAGCATATGCTCTACATGCAAGTGTATAGTGTTTGGGCCTCTTGGTTGCTGATGTGGAATAACAGGGTCAGGGTGAGAGGCATCCAAGCCTGCGTCCTAGACAGGAGATTGCCAAGCACATAGCACAGGGAAAGATGCAGTGGTGTCACCTGCAGACACTAATTGTGGATCCAGGCATTCGACCCACCTAGTAGGGTGCTTTGATGACATGTGCCTGAGCATGCCATGGTGGTCAGGCTGGTAGTGGTTAGGTGTCTGCTGATCTTGGCTGTTATAGGTTGCTAATTAACTTTTTTATCGTCCACACTTTCTTTAAAAAAGTGATAAAAAAGGGGAACCCTTAATCCTTGGAATTTGTCATGTGTATGTGCTATGTGGCACAGTGTGATTCCTGCTCCCTCTGGCCACCCCACTGCCTCTTCTCGCCTGTTGTGATGCTGAGGTTCCCTTCCCCGCTGCATTGCTGTCATCGTTTTGCATGCCACCTTCCCAAGTTCAGTCAGTGACTTCATCGTCCACACCTCATCTTCCCTTTCCACACTCAGGTCCTCTTCCTGACTTGTTGACTTAACAAGATGACTTGTTGGAAACTATGTCTCATCATCATCTACCTCTTGAGACACTTAATTGCCGTTGCCCATCATCATCCTCTTCTGACAGTGGCAGCTCAATTATTTGTGTATCACTGCACACAATCGCCTTATGTTATTTGATCCTTTGTTTATTTTGAAAGTTTGCCCACTGACAAAGACATGAACAGTCTATAATTTTAAAGGTAGGTTAATAGGTTAATATTAACAGTGAGAGATAGAATATCAAAAATAAAATCCAGAAAATCACATTGTATTAATTATAAAAAAATGTATTTGCATTTTTGCAGAGAGAAATAAGTATTTGATCCCTCTAGCAAACAAGACTTAATACTTGGTGGCACAACCCTTGTTGGCAAGCACAGCAGTCAGACGTTTCTTGTAGTTAATGATGAGGTTTGCACAGATGTCTGGAGGAATTTTGGTCCACTCTTCTGTGCTCACTAATGCCGGCACTTTACCTGGCTTTCGCAATTGCCCCGGTGCGTTGGGAATTGGGGTAATAGGGGTTAATGACAGTGCACAACTGTCATCAAGCCCAGAATTAGTGATGGGTAGGGGGTCTATGAGACTTCCCTCAGTTCACCAGAGGTCATACTCGGGTTCCCACGGTATGACCTCTGATAACCTTAAGCACTCTGGCTTAAACTGCGGGGCCATGCCCCACACCCCACCAGCCCTTTAGCATTAACAGTGCCAGCCAGGGGTTGGGGAGTTTAGGGTTGCCCTGAAACCCCCTCCCCAACCAGAACTGTCACTGATAAATTGCGAGGCTGTGCCCCACACCTCGCCATCCCTTTAACAATGACAGTGGCGGCCGGGGAGAGTTTGGGGCAGCCCGGTATGACCTCATGTGAACTGATTGATGCCAATGCATCCAGCTGGGTCCCCCTTGTCAGTGTTTCCCTGAGTCTGGAGAGATCGGACATGTTTTTGGTCTCTCCACGCTCGGATGTAGCAGAGCCAGGACCATTTGGGACGTCATGTGGATTACAGTGGAAGTTCAAGGATCTTTTTGGGGTTAATAAAGAGGGTAAAGAGGGTGCTGTGTTTGTGTTTATTTCTTTTTGCTTACAGGATTAATGATGGTGGGGTCTCATAGACCCTTACCCATCAATAGGTCTGGGCTTGATGACAGTTTTGCACTATCATTAACTCCTATTACCTCGATTTCCACCGCACCAGGGCAATCTAGAAGAGCTGGATACAGTGCATTTAATGGATGCGATAATTCCGGGGAGGCTATAAGCTGCTATTCTTAGCCTTGGGATCCCAATAACCATAGGACTCCCTAAGCTGAAAATACCAGCCCCCTGCTGTTGGGCTTTATCATGGCTGAGTATCAAAATTGAGCAGTGGCACACCTTTTTTAAAATTATTTATTTAAATAATTAAAAAAAAAGCCGCATGCAGTTCCTCTTATTTTGATACACAGCTAAGATACTTGGATAGGTGCACGGCTGAGGGCTGCAGCCTGTAGTCTTGGGCTTTATCTGTTTTGGTATCATAATATGGGGGATCCTATGCCAAATATTTTATTTATTTGTACTGTACAATACTGACCAGTAGACAGCGCCTGTGATTGGAAGTGTCAGACAGGTTGGTTGCAGTCAGATGCACGCCCACGTCACTCAGCATGGGGGTGCGTCTGACTACAACCAATCACAGATGCCGGTGGGCAGGGAAAGCAGTGCATATGCAATGAAGGTAAATTAATGGCCCTCAGAAGTGAATGCACTGCCACGGGAGCAGTGTACAGCCGCCTCGGAGCCTTGGTAAGTACAGTGCACTTGCTCCCATCCCCCTATCCATTCTACCAACATTTTTAATTGTCGGATTTGGGCCCCATAGACTTATATAGTGACCAGAATCCCGCCCGGAATCGGAATTTAAAAGCCAGATAACATGGACTGTTGGTCCCGGATGTCTGCGAGTCCGTTCACCACTAACTGTTATACAAGCTGTACACTGACTACTTTACATTGTATCAAAATGTCATATCTTCAGTGATGTTCCAGGAAAAGATATAATAAAATATTTGCAAAAAATTTGAGGGTTGTCTTTGCTTTTTTGATTTACTGTACATCAAGTGTTATGGCGCATTTAATTTTCTAACATACGTCTTTTGTATTATTTTAGATACCATTATGTTCTTAGCATTTCTCATTCATATATGTTATGCAATTGCAAGTCACTCATACAACCCTACACTTATATTACCACAGCTTGACGCACTATACACTGCATATTACTGTGCTCAGCTTCGGATCTGACTCATACTATAATTATTTAACAGTTATTGAATGGAGTGGCCTTTCTGTTTAACAAGAATACACACCTGAAAACTGCATTTACTGAATTGCACAGAAAAAAAGTACAAAGCTGATAATACTAGAAAATACTTTATTGCTCATTTCATTGGTCCACGGTACAGTAATTGGAAGACTAATATCTATCTAACAAGGTTTTGAATAATTCCAAATTATCTGTTATCTTAGTTTAAAAAAATCAAAGAGAAAGGCATTTGCAGGCTGTACGATTGATGTAAATGAAAATAGAATCTCAATTTACTGCCAGAGAAGTAAGATCTCAATCTCAGTAATACATGCTTTTATGTACAGTGCACTACTGTATGTTAATAAATTAGATTTTTAAGCTAACTTTTTTGAAAGTCTTCTATCAAGTAATGTCTTGTAGAGGAAGCTCATAAAAATGTCAATTTTATTAAGATCCTGTATACTAAAATAACATTTTTAACTGATATACAGTTGAGTATTGATCAATAGGTAAAATTTAGATAAGTCACCTTAGTGTTGTGTACAATTAAGAGGCTGTTTTATTATTGTAACTTCATTATGATAGATAGATAGATACATATATAGATAGATGTACATATATGTATTTCCAACCCTCAACAAATATATAGCAGGAAAAAATATATTCACAAAAAAGGCAATTATGAAATATAAATAAACAATAAATAGATATACAGTGTGGAAAATAAGTATGTGATACACTGCCGATTTTGCAAGTTTTCCCACCTACAAAGAATGGAGAGGTTGGTAATTTATATCTAGGGAAAATTCAACTGTGACAGACAGAATCCTCACAAAAATCCAGAAAATCACATTGTATTTAAATAATTCATTTGCATTGTATTGCATGAAATAAGTATTAGATCACCTAACAACCAGCAAGAATTTTGGCTCTCACAAACCTGTTTTTTCGTTAGGAAGACCTACTCTGCACTCATTATCTGTATTTATTGCACCTGTTTGAACTCGTTACCTGTATAAAAGACCACATAGTCAATCAATCACACTCCAACCTGTTCACCATGGCCAAGACCAAACAGCTCGTCTGAGGACACCAGGGCAAAATTATAGACCTGCACTAGGCTGTTATAGACAAGCAGCTTGTTGAGAAGGCAACAACTGTTGGAGCAATTATTAAAAAATGGATGAAACCAAGATGACTGTCAATCTGACTTGGTCTGGGGCTCCATGCAAGTTCTCGCTACGTTAGGTAAGCCTTCAAAACTCAGTGATGCAAAAAACCTTTATTTTGTAAAAAAAAAAAACCAAACAAACATTTTTTTAGCATAATAAGTAGCCAAATCTAAAAAAAACTATATAAAGCTGGTATCGCTGTAATCATGCTGGCTGGAGGAAACCCTGATGTAAAAGCTCAGTATAGAGCACAGGATAAATGTGAACTTAGCTAACATGTCTACCTCAAATCGCAACCAAATAGCATTCAACTCAATCCACAAAAACACAAGTCTCCACTCAGGTCCATAATCTGTTAACGGAAATATAGGGGGCTTCCATGTTACTGGTAGCACAAAGGCTCTGGAAAAGCGCTATGTCTCCCCCCAAAAAAGAAATCCAGCAAAATCTGCGCTCCCTAATCAAAATGCTATCCTTGCTTCCGAGTCCCACAATGGGCCTAAACCACAGTTAGCATTGACATGGTTGGCATTGTTGTAGTGAGGAGAGCCTGCTTATTTTTCAGTGTGCAGGTTTACAGAAGCACAAGCTGGGAAACAAGTACTAAAATGTACTAAAATGTACTGGGCATGACAAGGGCTTATTTGCAGTTTTTAATTCTGCAACATTCACTGCGTTTGATACCATGGGTTTTTTCCAGAGACAAAATTGTCACTATACCCATAGCTGAACTCCCAGAAGGGTGTAATTTCCAAAATGTGTGGTCATTTGAGGAGGTTTCTGTTGTTCTGGCACCTTGAGACTAGAGTTGAGCGCGGTTCGTGGTTCGAGGTTCTCCAGTTCTAGGCTCGAGTGATTTTGGGGCCTGTTCTAGATCGAACTAGAACTCGAGCTTTTTGCAAAAGCTCGATAGTTCTAGAAACGTTCGACAACGGTTCTAGCAGCAAAAAAACAGCTAATTCCTAGCTTGGCTTCCGCTGTAATAGTGTAAGTCACTCTGTGAATCACACTATTATGACATTTCAGTGTATAGTGTGCGTGAACAGCGCCTTCAGATCACTGCTGTTTCTATAATGGCGATCGCCATTTTTTTTTTTTTTTTCCTTGTCTTCCTTCCCTAAGCGCGCGCGTGTAGTGGGGCGGGCCAGCATGTCAGCCAATCCCAGACACACACACAGCTAAGTGGACTATTAGCCAGAGAAGCAACGGCATGTGTGATAGGATGTCCATGTCACATGTCCCTGCATTATAAAATCGGACATTTTCCTCCAGGACGCCATTATCTCTTCTGCGTCTTTGGTGTCAGACATCACTGTCGCAGCTCCGTCCTCCTGAGTCCTATCGCCGATACAGCTGTATGCGCTCCATACACAGCGTTAGACAGCATAGGGATAGCACTTTCTATCAGTCCTTTTAAGGGCTGAAACCGGCAGGGTCAGAGCCATAGGTGACAGGTCCTGAAAACAGAGACAGCGTCTGTGTAGCCAAGGTCAGGGATTTCGTCGCTGCATTTCCCCATTAGGAGGGAATAGAAAGGCAGGCTTCCATTCCTCTACCCAGAGCCCCACAATCCTGGCACTGTACCCTCCTGTCCTCTGCACACTCCAACTCTTTTTAACTAAGCCATTATGCTAGCAAACAGTCAGTGTACCTAGTGGCATCCTAAACGTGGCTATTGGACTTTTGTGTAGTCACAGTAGTGCAAAGATATTTGCAGCACGTCTGCCTGCATTGCACACTCCAACTTTTTTTAACTAAGCCATTATACTAGCAAACAGTCAGTGTACCTAGTGGCATCCTAAACGTGGCTATTGTACTTTTGTCTATTCACAGTATTGTAAAGATATTTGCAGCACGTCTGCCTGCATTGCACACTCCAACTTTTTTTAACTAAGCCATTATACTAGCAAACAGTCAGTGTACCTAGTGGCATCCTAAACGTGGCTATTGTACTTTTGTCTATTCACACTATTGTAAAGATATTTGCAGCACGTCTGCCTGCATTGCACACTCAAACTTTTTTTAACTAAGCCATTATACTAGCAAACAGTCAGTGTACCTAGTTGTATCCTAAACGTGGCTATTGTACTTTTGTGTAGTCAAACTAGTGCAAAGATATTTGCAGCACGTCTGCCTGCATTGCACACTCCAACTTTTTTTAACTAAGCCATTATACTAGCAAACAGTCAGTGTACCTAGTGGCCTCCTAAACGTGGCTATTGTACTTTTGTCTATTCACAGTATTGTAAAGATATTTGCAGCACGTCTGCCTGCATTGCACACTCAAACTTTTTTTAACTAAGCCATTATACTAGCAAACAGTCAGTGTACCTAGTTGTATCCTAAACGTGGCTATTGTACTTTTGTGTAGTCAAACTAGTGCAAAGATATTTGCAGCACGTCTGTCTGCATTGCACACTCAAACTTTTTTTAACTAAGCCATTATACTAGCAAACAGTCAGTGTACCTAGTGGCCTCCTAAACGTGGCTATTGTACTTTTGTCTATTCACAGTATTGTAAAGATATTTGCAGCACGTCTGCCTGCATTGCACACTCCAACTTTTTTTTAACTAAGCCATTATACTAGCAAACAGTCAGTGTACCTAGTGGCATCCTAAACGTGGCTATTGTACTTTTGTCTATTCACACTATTGTAAAGATATTTCCAGCACGTCTGCCTGCATTGCACACTCAAACTTTTTTTAACTAAGCCATTATACTAGCAAACAGTCAGTGTACCTAGTTGTATCCTAAACGTGGCTATTGTACTTTTGTGTAGTCAAACTAGTGCAAAGATATTTGCAGCACGTCTGCCTGCATTGCACACTCAAACTTTTTTAACTAAGCCATTATACTAGCAAACAGTCAGTGTACCTAGTGGAATCCTAAACGTGACTATTGTACTTTTGTGTAGTCACACTAGTGGAAAGATATTTGCAGCACGTCTGCCTGCATTGCACACTCAAACTCCTTTTAACTAAGCCATTTTAATAGCAAACAGTCAGTGTACCTAGTGGCATCCTAAACGTGGCTATTGTACTTTTGTGTAGTCACACTAGTGGAAAGATATTTGCAGCACGTCTGCCTGCATTGCACACTCAAACTCATTGTTACTAAGCCATTATACTAGCAAACACTGAGTGAACTTAGTGGCATCCTAAACGTGGCTATTGTACTTTTGTGTAGTCAAACTAGTGGAAAGATATTTGCAGCATGTCTGCCTGCATTGCACACTCCAACTCTTTTTAACTAAGCCATTATACTAGCAAACAGTCAGTGTACCTAGTGGCATCCTAAACGTGACTATTGTACTTTTGTGTAGTCACACTAGTGGAAAGATATTTGCAGCACGTCTGCCTGCATTGCACACTCAAACTCTTTTTAACTAAGCCATTTTACTAGCAAACAGTCAGTGTACCTAGTGGCATCCTAAACGTGGCTATTGTACTTTTGTGTAGTCACACTAGTGGAAAGATATTTGCAGCACGTCTGCCTGCATTGCACACTCAAACTCATTGTTACTAAGCCATTATACTAGCAAACACTGAGTGAACTTAGTGGCATCCTAAACGTGACTATTGGACTTCTGTATAGTCCCACTAGTGCAAAGATATTTGCAGCACCTCTGCCTGCATTGCACACTCAAACTCATTGTTACTAAGCCATTATACTAGCAAACAGTCAGTGAACCTAGTGGCATCCTAAACGTGGCTATTGGACTTTTGTCTAGTCACACTAGTGCAAATCTATGTACAGCACCTGTGCATGACACCCTCCTGCTCTGTTTTTAATGAGCTATAATGATAGCAAAAAATACTGCCATTTAGTGGCATCATAGAACTGGCTGTTGTATTCCATTAGTGCCCCACTGGTGCCAAGCTATTTCTAGCACCTGTGCATGACACCCTCCTGCTCTGTTTTTAATAAGCTATAATGATAGCAAAAAATACTGCCATTTAGTGGCATCATAGAACTGGCTGTTGTATTCCATTAGTGCCCCACTGGTGCCAAGCTATTTCTAGCACCTCTACATGACACCCTCATGCACATTTTGCTACGCTAATGTTATAGCAAACTCAGGGAATTCATTGCTGCATTTGATAATTCGGAGGGATAGAAAGTGAGGCTTCCTTTAGCTTTTCCTTCTGTTCATAGACAGCATCTCCAAGAGCAATTTCTCCTCCACGTCTAAGTATGGAGAGGCAGCTAGTGCCCATGCTTGTGCCGATTTACCCCAGCTGCAGCCTAACTACAGTGTTTCGCCTAGTGAGTATGCTCAGCCTGACTGTGCCATTCCTGACGCTAAGTCTTCATTTCGGGATACAGCGCATGCTCCCACACTAAGTGTCAAAAGCCTCTTTGCACAGGTACTTGCATTCTGTGCCGGGTCTAAGTCCTGTTTTGTGCCTAGACACCATGCTAAAGCTGATAGTCTTTTTTCAGAGACTGTATTTCATGCTACTGAGCATGCTCAGGCACTTACTGCATCAGAGACTAGGTCCGGTAATGAACTCTTTGGCCCTGCCCCTGATGTGGGGGTCCCATATAGACCACAGGGCATCAGGTGTCCTCCCAAATGGCTTGCAGAGGCCCACCCCTATGACTTGTCACCGCATTATTGATGGTCAGACGATGACTGGTGAGGTGTTTGGGTCATGGCAGCCATGAGGTCATCATTGAAGTTGCGGTTCCAAATAGGACGCTAGTTATGCCACTCATGACGTGTCACTCTACTTTTGTCTCCAGGAGGTTCATTGTGGTTCACCCTGATTTGGGGCGGACCCAGGTTATAAAAGGGGCTGGAGCCAACAAGGAGGTGCGCATTCTTCTATTATGCTCCGAAAGAGCACACCTCCATGTGTTGAACCCATTGCGGCTTTAGGCCAGAGGTAGGCAGGGATAGGGTGTCGATGCAGGCCACCACCACAGTTGGTAACGCAGAACGGTTAAGACCAGCTCCTGTCCTACCAGTCCTGCTTGTGCAGCCCAGTGGCATTAACAGGCCTGCTGCTGCTGATGCGCCTGCTGTCCACAGGTGTGGCCCCTACGCACACGGTCAGCGTACTCAATGGCTCCTGTGTTGTTAACAGAGAGTTCCTGGGCTGGGTGGGCATGTGGACCCTGTGACGCTAACAGGGCTCCCAGTCTCCAGATCCGAATGGCGTCTAACTCGGTTCAGGCTACTATTAGTTTCATAGCCACACAGCTCTGTATCCTCCACCAAACCTTCCAGTTGCCAACCTCTCCTTTTCCAACTGGGATCACGGTGGACACTGACTGCTGATGAGGATATATACCTTTCTCTTTCTTTTCTTATTAATTTTCGTTATATAGCGGTAACATAGTATATACCACTTTATCCAAATCTGCCAGTCCCACTGTAACAGATGGTGTTTCTTCAGCAAATGTTACTGTTGCTTAACCACCAAATCCACGGACCAAAACTTTTTTCCCCTTTCCAACACACCTGTTCCCCTTTCCACCAGCATCTGTCCTTTTTCAACTCATTTTGGTATATGACCAAAAGTGCAACTGTGCAGGGACACCGTACTCAACGCCATCTCAGCACAGCAGCCAGCCCTCGGTCCCTCAGATGTGGACAAGTAAAAGACCATTTCCTCCTATCCATGACAAAGCGTTGAGATTCACTCTGTGCAGCACTGGTGTTTAGTGGAAAAGTAGATCTAAGATTGCGTACCACATTCTGCAGATACTCCTGTATACGTGCGTCCATTTCTATGGCAAGAATTATTTTGCCAAATTTTGTCTTGTACCGGGGATGTAACAGTGTGGCAACCCAGTATTCTGGATTACTTTGAATTCGTACAATCCGAGGGTCATGTTGTAGGTAGTGCAGCAAGAAGCCGCTCATGTGTCTTGTGCATCCAGGAGGACCAAGTCCTTGGTGTGTTGGTGGCAGAGAGGTGAGAATCGTGCCTCCTTCCTCTGCCCTCTCCCCACAACCTCGCACAACCGAAATGTGAGCAAGCTCTCACTCATCTGCTGAGTCTTCCATGCCCATCGCCAGTTCGTCCTCCATTTCTTCATGGGCTCCTGCACCTTCCTCAACACTTTTTGCTGATACTATGCGCCCTTGTTAATCCCTCTCCCTCACCATGACTGCCGCATAGGTGCCGCTGACCATCTGGACCTCGTAGATCTTGTTATCCCTTCCGCATATGACTCCTCCTGTACTTCCTCCCCTTCCTCTTGTCCCAACACCTGACTCCGAATAATAATTACAGTGTGCTCCATCATGTAGATGACCAGAATTGTCACGCTGAGAATGACATTGCCAGTGCTAAACATCTTCGTCGACATTTCAAAACTGTGTAGCAGGGTGCATAGGTCCTTGATCTGACACCACTCCAGCAGCGTGATCTGCACCACCTCTGGATCAAGTTATCCCAGGCTATATGTCATAACGTATTGCAGCAGTGTTCGGCGGTGCTGCCACAAACGCTGCAACATGTGCAGATTCAAATTCCTGCTTGTGGGCACATCGCATTTCAGGCGTTTAACCACCAGACCTAAAGACTTCTGTAGCGACGAAAGTTGTTGAGCTGCTGTGTGCGCACGATGGAAGTGAGCACATAGCGAGTGTGCACGCTGCACAAGGCCATGTAGGCCGTGATGGTGTTTTAAAAATTGCTGGAGAATTAGGTTCAACACGTGAGCCATACAAGGCACGTGTGTCACATTGCCCTGATGATGTCCCGCAGCCAGGTTTGCATCATTGCCGCACACGGCTATTAAGTCACCAACGGAGTCCGCTCCGTCAATTTGTACTCCGGTCGCCAGGTGACAACGTGTTCCTTTCATGAATAGTGCTGATGATGGGAGAGGAGTCGATGCCAGCGGCGCAGGTTGACGCAGGTTATGCTCACCCACTGGGCTGCATTACCTTGACAGATGCAGAATCTCTGGCTGAATGTAGCTGGTGGGTATCTCACAGATGAAATACCATCATTCAGCTACAACCAATGGGAAGACACCACACCCTTTTTTATGCCCATCCTGTCTGCAGACCACTGCCAGACATAGCTATGAACCTCTGGTTAATTTTACCCCCAGTCCAGTTTTATGATTTTGTGTGCTTGTTACCTGACTACTTTTCCTGCTTGCTGTTTATGTACCTTGTTGGCCGATTTGCATTTCACCTCTGCTTGTTTTCTGATTAAGTCCTGGCCGTCCCATTCTGTTCCTGTTCCTCAATTAATGTTTTGACCCTGCCTGACTACTATTCTCTGGAACTGCAACCTTCCACAGGTATTAATCACCTTGGGCCCTGTGCAATTCCTAATCCCTGTATAGGGGTTAAAGGGTTTCAGGGTTCTAGGGGTCCTGCTTGGTGAGTGGCTTCCCTCTAGCCTATCATTAACAGCCCATCTGAGTGTGTGGATCAAGGAAGGCGTTACACCGTGCTCTCTGCAGAAGGCCATGTGGGCCAGGATAGTGCTTTAAAATATTGCTGGACAACCAGGTTCAACACGTGAACCACACAAGGCATGTGTGTCACATTGTCACAGCAAAGGGCCGCACCCATGTTTGCATCATTGTCGCACCCGGCCTTCCCTGGCTGCTGGTTGAGTGGAGACAACCATTGATGAAACTCGGTCTCCAGAGCTAACCGTCCACAACTTCTCAGCGGTGTGACTCACATTTCCCATACATTTCAAAGTAAAACTTTGACCGCCTGATGGCATTGAGCTCTGCTGCCAGCATAGTAAGGAGGTGTGTGGTAGTCCTTGTGCGCAGTTACAAGGAAGGGTGGCCTGACCACACAGGGTTTGCGCCAAGGTGGAGGACCCACACGAGGTTGAAGAGGCAGAAGCAGTGTATTAACTTCTACATACAGAAGAAGGATTGAAACAACTCGTGGGGACGGCAAGACTTGTACAGCAGACCCTTCTCCATCTCTCACCCTAGTTTGCCAGTGCCCAGTCAGTGACATGTAATGACCCTGTCTATGCTTACTGGTCCAAGTATCTGTGTTGAAATGCACCCTGTCGCACACAGAGTTTCTCAAGGAAGTGGTGATGTTGTGTGCGACATGCTGGTGTAGCGCGGGCATGCTTTTCTTGGAGAAGCAGTGGTGATTGGGCATCTGGTACTGGGGCACAGCGACAGACATAAGGTCTCTAAAATCCTGTGTGTCCACTAGGCGGAAAGGCAGCATTTCGGTAGCCAACAGCTTACAGAGGGATAGAGTCAACCTCTTAGCTTTGTCATGGGTCGCAGGAAGTGGCCTTTTATTTGACCACATCTGAGGGACAGAGATCTGGCTTCTGTGTGTAGACGGTGTTGAGTAGGGTGTCCCTGGAAAAATGCAGGTTTGTGAGGAAAGTGCAGGCGGAGACATGATGTTGCCTTCATCCAACGTTGGTGCTATCGATGTTTGAGAGAGCTGTACACAATCAATTGTTTCCCCTTCCAAACCAACTGACGACCTACCAAGCAAACTGCCTGTTGCGGTTACAGTGGTGGAAGTTGTGGGTGGAAAAACAGGTGTGACAGCTGTCCCCACAGTCCTAGAAGATGACAAGCGCGCGGATGCACTGGAAGGGGCAGGCGGTGGATGGTTCGCTCCGCTAGGCCGCATTGCAGCACGGTGAGCTTCCCACCAGGCCATATGATATTTATTCATGTGACGATTCATGGAAGAAGTTGTCAAACTGCTGAGGTTTTGACCTCTACTAAGAGAACCATGACAAATTTTACAGATCACATAATTTGGGCGATCTTTTTCTATGTCAAAAAAGGACCAGGCTAGGCAAGGCTTAGAAGCCATGCGACCTGTTAATCCACCCCGAATAATGCTCAGAGGCAGAGTGGTGGCTGAGGATGCAGTTGTAGACATGCTACCAGTGCTCCGACTGTGTCCAGGAAGGCGCAAGGTAACTTCGTCGTCGGTTGCATCCTCCTCCACCGCCTCTGTTGACCTCCTCGAGTGTCTGACTGTGGGTTGACAGTAGGTGGGATCTAGAACTTCATCATCAATTGTTGTGTTTGCACTCCCCTCCCCCTCAGACCGAGCCTCTTCTTGCCCTGACCGAATATTTAAGTTGTCATCCTAATCGGGTATCTGCGTCTCATCTTCATCAGTATGTTCCTCATTGTCTATAACCACAGGAGTTGGAAAGGCAGCATTTTGGTAGCCAACAGTTTGCAGATGCTGAAAGTCAACCTCCAAGCCATGTCATGCCCTTCTAAAAGCATGTAAAACACAGCGAGGGGACTCCAACCACAGTCTCCCTCGTTTCCACTAACTGTGCCACACACACCCCACTTGCCTGGGATCGGTTGAGCCCCCTTTTGAAAAAGAAAAAGATGCTTTGCATGAAGCACTCTCAAAAATACGCGTGCCTTTCCCGTCCCCTGGCTGACCCAGGGGAAGAAAAGTCCGCTGAGAGCCATGACTTGTTCATCTTGGTTCTTTTAGAGACACAGCGAGGGGACTCCAACCACAGTCTCCCTCGTTTCCACTAAATGGGCCACACACACCCCACTTGACTGGCATCAGTTGACCCAATTTTCAAGATGAAAAAGATGCTTTGCATGAAGCACTCTCAAAAATACGCGTGCCTTTCCCGTCCCCTGGCTGACCCAGGGGAAGAAAAGTCCTCTGAGAGCCATGACTTGTTCATCTTGGTTCTTTTAGAGACACAGCGAGGGGACTCCAACCACAGTCTCCCTCGTTTCCACTAAATGGGCCACACACACCCCACTTGACTGGCATCAGTTGACCCAATTTTCAAGATGAAAAAGATGCTTTGCATGAAGCACTCTCAAAAATACGCGTGCCTTTCCCGTCCCCTGGCTGACCCAGGGGAAGAAAAGTCCTCTGAGAGCCATGACTTGTTCATCTTGGTTCTTTTAGAGACACAGCGAGGGGACTCCAACCACAGTCTCCCTCGTTTCCACTAACTGGGCCACACACACCGCACATGACTGGCATCGGTTGAGCCCCCTTTTGAAAAAGAAAAAGATGCTTTGCATGAAGCACTCTCAAAAATATGCGTGCCTTTCCCGTCCCCTGGCTGACCCAGGGGAAGAAAAGTCCTCTGAGAGCCATGACTTGTTCATCTTGGTTCTTTTAGAGACACAGCGAGGGGACTCCAACCACAGTCTCCCTCGTTTCCACTAAATGGGCCACACACACCCCACTTGACTGGCATCAGTTGACCCAATTTTCAAGATGAAAAAGATGCTTTGCATGAAGCACTCTCAAAAATACGCGTGCCTTTCCCGTCCCCTGGCTGACCCAGGGGAAGAAAAGTCCGTTGAGAGCCATGACTTGTTCATCTTGGTTCTTTTAGAGACACAGCGAGGGGACTCCAACCACAGTCTCCCTCGTTTCCACTAACTGGGCCACACACACCCCACTTGACTGGCATCAGTTGAGCCCCCTTTTGAAAAAGAAAAAGATGCTTTGCATGAAGCACTCTCAAAAATACGCGTGCCTTTCCCGTCCCCTGGCTGACCCAGGGGAAGAAAGGTCCTCTGAGAGCCATGACTTGTTCATCTTGGTTCTTTTAGAGACACAGCGAGGGGACTCCAACCACATTCTCCCTCGTTTCCACTAAATGGGCCACACACACCCCACTTGACTGGCATCAGTTGACCCAATTTTCAAGATGAAAAAGATGCTTTGCATGAAGCACTCTCAAAAATACGCGTGCCTTTCCCATCCCCTGGCTGACCCAGGGGAAGAAAAGTACTCTGAGAGCCATGACTTGTTCATCTTGGTTCTTTTAGAAACACAGCGAGGGGACTCCAACCACAGTCTCCCTCGTTTCCACTAACTGGGCCACACACACCCCACTTGACTGGCATCGGTTGAGCCCCCTTTTGAAAAAGAAAAAGATGCTTTGCATGAAGCACTCTCAAAAATACGCGTGCCTTTCCCGTCCCCTGGCTGACCCAGGGGAAGAAAAGTCCTCTGAGAGCCATGACTTGTTCATCTTGGTTCTTTTAGAGACACAGCGAGGGGACTCCAACCACAGTCTCCCTCGTTTCCACTAACTGGTCCACACACACCCCACTTGACTGGCATCGGTTGAGCCCCCTTTTGAAAAAGAAAAAGATGCTTTGCATGAAGCACTCTCAAAAATACGCGTGCCTTTCCCGTCCCCTGGCTGACCCAGGGGAAGAAAAGTCCTCTGAGAGCCATGACTTGTTCATCTTGGTTCTTTTAGAGACACAGCGAGGGGACTCCAACCACAGTCTCCCTCGTTTCCACTAACTGGGCCACACACACCCCACTTGACTGGCATCGGTTGAGCCCCCTTTTGAAAAAGAAAAAGATGCTTTGCATGAAGCACTCTCAAAAATACGCGTGCCTTTCCCGTCCCCTGGCTGACCCAGGGGAAGAAAAGTCCTCTGAGAGCCATGACTTGTTCATCTTGGTTCTTTTAGAGACACAGCGAGGGGACTCCAACCACAGTCTCCCTCGTTTCCACTAACTGGGCCACACACACCCCACTTGACTGGCATCGGTTGAGCCCCCTTTTGAAAAAGAAAAAGATGCTTTGCATGAAGCACTCTCAAAAATACGCGTGCCTTTCCCGTCCCCTGGCTGACCCAGGGGAAGAAAAGTCCTCTGAGAGCCATGACTTGTTCATCTTGGTTCTTTTAGAGACACATCGAGGGGACTCCAACCACAGTCTCCCTCGTTTCCACTAAATGGGCCACACACACCCCACTTGACTGGCATCAGTTGACCCAATTTTCAAGATGAAAAAGATGCTTTGCATGAAGCAGTCTCAAAAATACGCGTGCCTTTCCCGTCCCCTGGCTGACCCAGGGGAAGAAAAGTCCTCTGAGAGCCATGACTTGTTCATCTTGGTTCTTTTAGAGACACAGCGAGGGGACTCCAACCACAGTCTCCCTCGTTTCCACTAACTGGGCCACACACACCGCACTTGACTGGCATCGGTTGAGCCCCCTTTTGAAAAAGAAAAAGATGCTTTGCATGAAGCACTCTCAAAAATATGCGTGCCTTTCCCGTCCCCTGGCTGACCCAGGGGAAGAAAAGTCCTCTGAGAGCCATGACTTGTTCATCTTGGTTCTTTTAGAGACACAGCGAGGGGACTCCAACCACAGTCTCCCTCGTTTCCACTAAATGGGCCACACACACCCCACTTGACTGGCATCAGTTGACCCAATTTTCAAGATGAAAAAGATGCTTTGCATGAAGCACTCTCAAAAATACGCGTGCCTTTCCCGTCCCCTGGCTGACCCAGGGGAAGAAAAGTCCGCTGAGAGCCATGACTTGTTCATCTTGGTTCTTTTAGAGACACAGCGAGGGGACTCCAACCACAGTCTCCCTCGTTTCCACTAACTGGGCCACACACACCCCACTTGACTGGCATCAGTTGAGCCCCCTTTTGAAAAAGAAAAAGATGCTTTGCATGAAGCACTCTCAAAAATACGCGTGCCTTTCCCGTCCCCTGGCTGACCCAGGGGAAGAAAAGTCCTCTGAGAGCCATGACTTGTTCATCTTGGTTCTTTTAGAGACACAGCGAGGGGACTCCAACCACAGTCTCCCTCGTTTCCACTAAATGGGCCACACACACTCCACTTGACTGGCATCAGTTGACCCAATTTTCAAGATGAAAAAGATGCTTTGCATGAAGCACTCTCAAAAATACGCGAGCCTTTCCCGTCCCCTGGCTGACCCAGGGGAAGAAAAGTACTCTGAGAGCCATGACTTGTTCATCTTGGTTCTTTTAGAAACACAGCGAGGGGACTCCAACCACAGTCTCCCTCGTTTCCACTAACTGGGCCACACACACCCCACTTGACTGGCATCGGTTGAGCCCCCTTTTGAAAAAGAAAAAGATGCTTTGCATGAAGCACTCTCAAAAATACGCGTGCCTTTCCCGTCCCCTGGCTGACCCAGGGGAAGAAAAGTCCTCTGAGAGCCATGACTTGTTCATCTTGGTTCTTTTAGAGACACAGCGAGGGGACTCCAACCACAGTCTCCCTCGTTTCCACTAACTGGTCCACACACACCCCACTTGACTGGCATCGGTTGAGCCCCCTTTTGAAAAAGAAAAAGATGCTTTGCATGAAGCACTCTCAAAAATACGCGTGCCTTTCCCGTCCCCTGGCTGACCCAGGGGAAGAAAAGTCCTCTGAGAGCCATGACTTGTTCATCTTGGTTCTTTTAGAGACACAGCGAGGGGACTCCAACCACAGTCTCCCTCGTTTCCACTAACTGGGCCACACACACCCCACTTGACTGGCATCGGTTGAGCCCCCTTTTGAAAAAGAAAAAGATGCTTTGCATGAAGCACTCTCAAAAATACGCGTGCCTTTCCCGTCCCCTGGCTGACCCAGGGGAAGAAAAGTCCTCTGAGAGCCATGACTTGTTCATCTTGGTTCTTTTAGAGACACAGCGAGGGGACTCCAACCACAGTCTCCCTCGTTTCCACTAACTGGGCCACACACACCCCACTTGACTGGCATCGGTTGAGCCCCCTTTTGAAAAAGAAAAAGATGCTTTGCATGAAGCACTCTCAAAAATACGCGTGCCTTTCCTGTCCCCTGGCTGACCCAGGGGAAGAAAAGTCCTCTGAGAGCCATGACTTGTTCATCTTGGTTCTTTTAGAGACACAGCGAGGGGACTCCAACCACAGTCTCCCTCGTTTCCACTAAATGGGCCACACACACCCCACTTGACTGGCATCAGTTGACCCAATTTTCAAGATGAAAAAGATGCTTTGCATGAAGCACTCTCAAAAATACGCGTGCCTTTCCCGTCCCCTGGCTGACCCAGGGGAAGAAAAGTCCGCTGAGAGCCATGACTTGTTCATCTTGGTTCTTTTAGAGACACAGCGAGGGGACTCCAACCACAGTCTCCCTCGTTTCCACTAACTGGGCCACACACACCCCACTTGACTGGCATCAGTTGAGCCCCCTTTTGAAAAAGAAAAAGATGCTTTTCATGAAGCACTCTCAAAAATACGCGTGCCTTTCCCGTCCCCTGGCTGACCCAGGGGAAGAAAAGTCCTCTGAGAGCCATGACTTGTTCATCTTGGTTCTTTTAGAGACACAGCGAGGGGACTCCAACCACAGTCTCCCTCGTTTCCACTAAATGGGCCACACACACTCCACTTGACTGGCATCAGTTGACCCAATTTTCAAGATGAAAAAGATGCTTTGCATGAAGCACTCTCAAAAATACGCGTGCCTTTCCCGTCCCCTGGCTGACCCAGGGGAAGAAAAGTACTCTGAGAGCCATGACTTGTTCATCTTGGTTCTTTTAGAAACACAGCGAGGGGACTCCAACCACAGTCTCCCTCGTTTCCACTAACTGGGCCACACACACCCCACTTGACTGGCATCGGTTGAGCCCCCTTTTGAAAAAGAAAAAGATGCTTTGCATGAAGCACTCTCAAAAATACGCGTGCCTTTCCCGTCCCCTGGCTGACCCAGGGGAAGAAAAGTCCTCTGAGAGCCATGACTTGTTCATCTTGGTTCTTTTAGAGACACAGCGAGGGGACTCCAACCACAGTCTCCCTCGTTTCCACTAACTGGTCCACACACACCCCACTTGACTGGCATCGGTTGAGCCCCCTTTTGAAAAAGAAAAAGATGCTTTGCATGAAGCAGTCTCAAAAATACGCGTGCCTTTCCCGTCCCCTGGCTGACCCAGGGGAAGAAAAGTCCTCTGAGAGCCATGACTTGTTCATCTTGGTTCTTTTAGAGACACAGCGAGGGGACTCCAACCACAGTCTCCCTCGTTTCCACTAACTGGGCCACACACACCCCACTTGACTGGCATCGGTTGAGCCCCCTTTTGAAAAAGAAAAAGATGCTTTGCATGAAGCACTCTCAAAAATACGCGTGCCTTTCCCGTCCCCTGGCTGACCCAGGGGAAGAAAAGTCCTCTGAGAGCCATGACTTGTTCATCTTGGTTCTTTTAGAGACACAGCGAGGGGACTCCAACCACAGTCTCCCTCGTTTCCACTAACTGGGCCACACACACCCCACTTGACTGGCATCGGTTGAGCCCCCTTTTGAAAAAGAAAAAGATGCTTTGCATGAAGCACTCTCAAAAATACGCGTGCCTTTCCCGTCCCCTGGCTGACCCAGGGGAAGAAAAGTCCTCTGAGAGCCATGACTTGTTCATCTTGGTTCTTTTAGAGACACAGCGAGGGGACTCCAACCACAGTCTCCCTCGTTTCCACTAAATGGGCCACACACACCCCACTTGACTGGCATCAGTTGACCCAATTTTCAAGATGAAAAAGATGCTTTGCATGAAGCACTCTCAAAAATACGCATGCCTTTCCCGTCCCCTGGCTGACCCAGGGGAAGAAAAGTCCTCTGAGAGCCATGACTTGTTCATCTTGGTTCTTTTAGAGACACAGCGAGGGGACTCCAACCACAGTCTCCCTCGTTTCCACTAAATGGGCCACACACACCCCACTTGACTGGCATCAGTTGACCCAATTTTCAAGATGAAAAAGATGCTTTGCATGAAGCACTCTCAAAAATACGCGTGCCTTTCGCCTCCCCTGGCTGACCCAGGGGAAGAAAAGTCCTTTGAGAGCCATGTCCACATTGTCAGTGGACAGACACTTGTGCTTATCTGCCAGCAGACCCCCAGCAGCACTGAAGACAGGTTCCGAGAGAACGCTGGCTGCAGGACACGACAAGATCCCCAAGGCGTATGTGGCGAGCTCAGGCAATTTATCCAGATTGGAAGCCTAAAATGAGCAGGGCTCAAGTTGCACATTAATGGAATCGATGTTTCCTTGCATATACTCATATATCTGTGTGTCCTCCTCTTTTTCCTTGTCCAGCTGTTTTGTTTTCGCATGAGTATATGTCCTTGTCACTTTCCCATGTGTTGTGAGTTGTTTGTCACCTTTTGGACACCTTTGAGGGTGTTTTCTAGGTGTTTTTCTGTGTTTGTGATTGCCTGCCATAGTTTCCTATGCAGTTCGAGTTCGGTTCGTCGAACGTTCGACGAGCCGAACTCGAACGGGACCTCCGTTCGGCGAACCGACCTCGAGCCGAACCGGGACCGGTTCGCTCATCTCTACTTGAGACTCAACAAATGGAGTCAACAAGGTATTCTAGGAAAATCTGTGCTCCAAAAATCAAGTGGCACTCTTTCCCTCTAGAGCCCTGTGGTGCAGCCAAACAGTACTGTACAGTCACATGTGGGTATTGCTACATTCAAAAGAAATTGTGTAACACATTATGGGGCATTTTCCTATTCCTCTTGTGAAAATTGGAAATCTGGGGTTATACAACATTTTAGTAGTAAAAAGCACCCGGGGGTTCAAGGGGGTTGAAGGTGCTCACAAAACATCTAGATAAATTCTGTGAAGTGTCTACTTTATGAGGTCACTTGTGGGAGAGTGCTACTGTTTAGGCATCTCGGGGGCTCTCCAAACGCAACATGGCGTCCGCTAATTCAAGCTAATTTTGCATTCAAAAATTCAAATGGCGCTGCTTTCCTTCTGAGCCCTGCGTTGCGCCCAAGCGGCTGATTTCCACCATATTTGCGATGTTGTTGTACTCAGAACAAATTGCACAACAAATTGTATAGTGCAACACTTTCAGCCATGACCATATAATAGCTTTGTCCTCTACAAGAAGTCTTAATGAGCACTCCCTTTTCTCCAGTTTCAATAGAAAATTGAGTTACTCTACGGCACAGCATGTAGTCTACGTGCCTGAGAACATCCAGAGATTGTCAGAGCAACATTTTATTCATATATATCTCTGCCACTCTCACCTAAAACTATCCCCAAAAAAGGATTGAGGAAAGCAAGATAGAAGTAGTGATTACTATTATTATTGCTCCATGTGCCCATCACAACCAGGACTTTGTATCTTCCCCTGTTTATCTTACAATTATTAAATTTCCATGAATGACACCACATTATGTAATACTGTCTTTTTTGTTTTTTGCAAATAAGTTATATTTTCTGTTTAGCAGGCCCCAGTACAATTTTTTTGTATCAGTAAAACACATTTACCCGATTTTACAATTCTTTCGAGGTCACAATCATCACACGCCAAATTATTATTCAGAAAAATTCTCATCTAACTGCCTACATCTGTATACTCCAGAATCAGGGTCGGGCTGGGGGATCCCACAGTAGACCTCAGTTGCTTAGCGGCTCCCCGTGCTTCACATAGGGCCCCAGGCTGGTAACTGGGCTAGGGAATGTGTCCCCAGAAGGCTCCACTAACGGCAGTGCCGGGACCCTGGGTGGCTACACCAGCGGCAGTGATTGGTCTGTGCTATGGCTGCTCATTTCTATGTCACCTGGTGCTGCAATGCGCCTTCTATTGTTCGTGTGCCACCCTGGCCCACAGCGTCTGCTAACTGTGATGTCAGGCAGTGCATCCAGCACTGCTACTTCCTGCTGGAGAGGATCATCAATAAAGCCTGCGGGTCAGACGAGAGACAAGCCGGGGAAGGTAAGAACTCCTCTAATATGTGTGTATATGTCTGTTTATATGACTTTTTTGTACAAATGAGTATTATCTGTGTATGTGTGTGTGTATATCTGTATATTAGTACATGTGCCTGTCTGCATGTCTGTGTATGCATGTACCTGTGTGTCTTATGTATTTGTGCTTGTCTGTGCATGGGCCTGACTGCATTCTGTGTGCATGTATGGGCCCATGCTTGTGTTCATTCTTGTGCATGTGTTTGCCTGTCTGCATGTCTACATACAGGTAGGTCCAGAAATATTTGGACAGTGACACAATTTTCGCGAGTTGGGCTCTGCATGCCACCACATTGGATTTGAAATGAAATCTCTACAACAGAATTCAAGTGCAGATTGTAACGTTTAATTTGAAAGTTTGAACAAAAATATCTGATAGAAATTGGAGGAATTGTACACATTTCTTTACAAACACTCCACATTTTAGGAGGTCAAAAGTAATTGGACAAATAAACCAAACCCAAACACAATATTTTTATTTTCAATATTTTGTTGCGAATCCTTTGGAGGCAATCACTGCCTTAAGTCTGGAACCCATGGACATCACCAATTGCTGGGTTTCCTCCTTCTTAATGCTTTGCCAGGCCTTTACAGCCGCAGCCTTCAGGTCTTGCTTGTTTGTGGGTCTTTCTGTCTTAAGTCTGGATTTGAGCAAGTGAAATGCATGCTCAATTGGGTTAAGATCGGGTGATTGACTTGGCCATTGCAGAATGTTCCACTTTTTTGCACTCATGAACTCCTGGGTAGCTTTGGCTGTATGCTTGGGGTCATTGTCCATCTGTACTATGAAGCGCCGTCCGATCAACTTTGCGGCATTTGGCTGAATCTGGGCTGAAAGTATATCCCGGTACACTTCAGAATTCATCCGGCTACTCTTGTCTGCTGTTATGTCATCAATAAACACAAGTGACCCAGTGCCATTGAAAGCCATGCATGCCCATGCCATCACGTTGCCTCCACCATGTTTTACAGAGGATGTGGTGTGCCTTGGATCATGTGCCGTTCCCTTTCTTCTCCAAACTTTTTTCTTCCCATCATTCTGGTACAGGTTGATCTTTGTCTCATCTGTCCATAGAATACTTTTCCAGAACTGAGCTGGCTTCATGAGGTATTTTTCAGCAAATTTAACTCTGGCCTGTCTATTTTTGGAATTGATGAATGGTTTGCATCTAGATGTGAACCCTTTGTATTTACTTTTATGGAGTCTTCTCTTTACTGTTGACTTAGAGACAGATAAACCTACTTCACTGAGAGTGTTCTGGACTTCAGTTGATGTTGTGAACGGGTTCTTCTTCACCAAAGAAAGTATGCGGCGATCATCCACCACTGTTGTCATCCGTGGACGCCCAGGCCTTTTTGAGTTCCCAAGCTCACCAGTCAATTCCTTTTTTCTCAGAATGTACCCGACTGTTGATTTTGCTACTCCAAGCATGTCTGCTATCCCTCTGATGGATTGTTTCTTTTTTTCAGCCTCAGGATGTTCTGCTTCACCTCTATTGAGAGTTCCTTAGACCGCATGTTGTCTGGTCACAGCAACAGCTTCCAAATGCAAAACCACACACCTGTAATCAACCCCAGACCTTTTAACTACTTCATTGATTACAGGTTAACGAGGGAGACGCCTTGAGAGTTAATTGCAGCCCTTAGAGTCCCTTGTCCAATTACTTTTGGTCCCTTGAAAAAGAGGAGGCTATGCATTACAGAGCTATGATTCCTAAACCCTTTCTCCGATTTGGATGTGAAAACTCTCATATTGCAGCTGGGAGTGTGCAATTTCAGCCCATATTATATATATATAATTGTATTTCTGAACATGTTTTTGTAAACAGCTAAAATAACAAAACTTGTGTCACTGTCCAAATATTTCTGGACCTAACTGTATGTGTCTTTGTGCGTGCATGTGCCTGACTGCGTTTTTCTGCATGTCTGTGTGTGTGCATGAGTTTGTCTGTCTGCATTTTTATATATGTCTGCATTCATGTGTGTGTCTGTGTGAACATGTGCATGTGTCTTTCTATATGAACCTGTCTGCTTATGTGTATGTTTTTCTGCATGTGTTCATGTCTATGTGTCTGCATATGTGTATGTGTGCCTGTCTGTGTGTGTCAGGAAGTCTGTGTGTGTACGTATGTAACTGTGCTGTGTCTACACATATGTGCCTGTCTTCATGTTTGTGTGCATGTCTTCATGTTAATGCCTGTTGTCACACTCTCCAAAGGGCTGTTAAGATGTAGTACAAAGTATTCCCCACTAGATGGCAGCAGAGTAGTGAAGGAGCGTCAAAGTAACACTGTAACAGAAAGGAGGCTGAAGTACAGCAGAGTAACTTCAGCAGGCAGTTCACAGGCAAACCACCAGGGGGCAATAGAGTAGTCAAGCAGTCAGGGTTTAGCCAGGAAAATCAAGTCACTGCAAAGGGAGGATCAAAATCAGGTCAGAAAACAGAACCAAAGTCGGATGCCTGGAGGTCAGGTATGCAGAGGGAAACACAAAGGCCACAGAGAACAGAAGACAAGACCAGAGGGTGAGGAGACACAAACACGGTAATGAGGATGAACCAGGATGGGTAAACATCTGAAAGGAGCGGGAAGTCAGGGACTGTGATAGAAGGATGAACGGGGGAGGGTACAGGTCAGGACACAGTAACAAGGAGTCAGATCAAACAGGAAATCTCACCAGAGCCAGTCACAGGCTGCAGAGCAAAACTATAACCAGCACAGGAATGCAGGTGCAGCGACCAGATATAGTGTTAACTGAAACCAAAACGAGGCTGATGGGAGTTAACCCCTGACATGACCGGGTCTGGGAAACCCTGAGACAGGGAATACCGGTCCTGGATCAAGACATCTGTGTGTTTACGTATGTATGAGTGTGTTCTTGTCTGCATGAGTGTACATGTCTGCATGCATTTGTCTGCACATGTCTGTGTGCCTGCCTGCATGCATTTTTTCTGAGTGTCTGCATATGTCTATGTATGTGTCCCATGTCTGTGTGCCTACATCACATCTTTTAACATGCCTCCTATGTGCCGTGCTCTGACATCTGTGCATGGCCTCGGATGGGTGAAGTATAAATTTGACCGCGCCAGATATGCAGCCACATGAAGACGCCGGGGAGCGCAGAAATGTGAGACGAACCTTTTCTTGTTCCTTCCTTTGTGAATGGACAGGGTAGTGGATAAAGGAGCCCAGTATGGGGCAGTTTAGGGGCCTGGGATGGGGAAACACATGGGCCCAACATTGGGGAACATAGGGTTCTAGGATAGCAAACATTAAATAAAAGGGGGCCAGGATGAGAGACATTATTAAATACAGGGGGCTAGTATGGGAAACATTATTAAATAATAAGGGCCAGGAAGGGAGAAATTATTAAATAAAGGGGGCCAGGAATGGAAACATTATTAAATAAAGGGGGCCAGGTAGGGAGACATTATAAAATAAAGGCGGCCAGGATGGGGGACATAATTACTATATGGAGCCAGAACGAGGAACCTACATTATTGGTTTATGGTGGCAAATGGTGGACATGATAACTGTAGGGGCGAATTCGTGGGCATTATTACTGCTGTAACAGAATTTAATTTTGAGGATACTGTTTTCTATGGGGAAACAAAAGTCTGATAGTGTAGAAATTGAGGAAAAAGTGTGGAATGTGCTCTGAAAGTGATCCGCTACAGGTGGCTGTGTGTTATTTTCTGCAGAGTCGCGCCATGGCACAAAGAAGTGATTTCGGTCAGCACCAAGTGAAGAGAAAAATGAAGATGAATAACTTCAACTAGAGATGTCACTGGTGAGTCAGTGCATGTACACACACACACACACACACACACACACACACACAATATACACTATATACAGAGCTCCTGTGTATAAAGTTACTAGTGATCACTGTATTACCTATACACTATACACTTATACACTCTGTACAGAGCTCCTGTATATAATGTCACCGGTGATCACTGCTTTACCTGTACACTGACACTATTTAAAGAGCTCCTGTGTATAATGGCGCTGATGGTAATATTAGTGTTATTAGTATTGTGGTTTTTATTCATGATCATTATTGTAGTATTCGGTTACTATGTAGTCTGGTCATGGGGTGTTGGTATTTGACCCTTGTATGTGGTCCTATTAGGTGACTATGTGGTGGTAATATGTGATCTGGTCACAGTATGGTGGTATTTCTCTCTTGTATTGGGTATTATTTGGTCACTGTGGTCTGGTCATGGTGTGGCGGTAATTCTCCCTTGTATGTGGTTGTATTTGGTCACTGTGTGGTGGTAATATGTTGTCTGGTATCGGTGTGGCGGTATTTTTCTCTTGTATTTGTATTTGGCATTATTGATCTTGGTATAGTGGATTGTGTTGTGTATGGAGGTCACTATTTCTCTCTAATATGAATATGGGGAAGATTCTTTATTTCCAGTAGAGATTAAATACTTGAACATTTAACCCCACCCTGCCCTGTGATTATTGCACTGTAGCAAATATACACAAACAGAGGTTCTCCACTGAAAACCAGTATTCACCTTTTCTAAGGCCCCGTGCACACGTTGAGTATTTGGTCAGAATTTTACCTCAGTATTTGTAGCCAAAAGCAGGAGTGGAACACAGGAAAAGTATAATAGAAACACGGGCACCACTTCTGCATTTTTCACCCACTCCTGGTTTTGGCCACAAATACTGATGTAACAAACTGACCAAATAGTGAACGTGTGCACATGGCCTAAGGATAAGTGATAACCTATTCATCAGTGGGGTCCGATTGCTGGGACCTGCACTTATCGGCAAAATATGCAACTTTTATCCCCATTACACTGGAGCTCATGTCTGACTCAACCCCTGATCCATTTAATCCCCCAGTGGCTGCCTCGTGCTGTATTTGACTTTTTCTGAAAGCTCCAACAAGGATGAATGGAGCTGTGGTCCCAAATCTGACCTGCCGCTGCATTTTATAATGGGGATAAAATTTCTCATTCTTCCGTTTGTTGTGGTTTCCACTGGTCTGGTTCCACCAATCAATAAGTTATCACCTACCTAACCTGTGGATCGGTGATAACTTGTTTTCACCAAAGACCCCATTACTGCAAACTACTGTAATTGTACATCCCAGTTATGGTGAGCGCACACTAGATGTGTAGGAACCACCTATATTTTATAGTCAATGCTCCACAATAACGGGGTCGGGGATAATAGCTATTTGCACATAACTGTAGGGTGGCCCCTGGAGTTAATTCCCCTGGTGGGCCCCAGACACCCCTGTCCGACCCTGTCCAGAATGTAGACTCCATGAAAGCTCTTGAAAATTCAGGTCATTTGACAATTAATTCCAGGCTGCGATTATCACATACCAAACTACAGTTGTATTTTTTAGACAATTTGTCATCCACATGCCCACGTCTGTATAATCCAGAATGAGGACCCCACAAATGTTATTGAAAATTCAGGTCATCTGACAACTAATTCCAGGACTTGATCCCTCAAATAATATTTTTTTTTACTATTTATCTTAGTTTGACTGTTTTTATGACTTTGCTTTACTAGAGAAAACTTTTCTTTGCATTGATATTACTGTTTGGTGGTATGACATGATTATTTTATTGGAGCATCTATATATATAATTGCCTTATTCTGTCTGTCTGTCTGTCTTGCTCCAAAATGACGTCATTACAGTGACAACCGTCACATTGGCCGCTCGGCTTAGCCCGGCCACGTCCCCCGCACGCATTGGCCGCTCGACTCGGCCCGGCCACGCCTGCCGCACGCATTGGCCACTCTGTTTGGCCGGGCCATGCCCCCCGCACACTGTGCCCGCTCAGCCACGCCTCCCGCACACTGTACCCGCTCGGCCACGCCTCCCACACACTTTGCCCGCTCGGCCACGCCTCCTGCACACTGTGCCCGCTCGGCCATGCCTCCCGCACACTGTGCCTCCTAGGCCATGCCCCCCACACATTGGGCACCTATACACCTCCTCCCAAGGACTACTCCACCTATTAGACACCTCCCCCCAAGGACTACTCCACCTATTAGACACCTCCCCCAGGACTACTCCACCTATTAGACACCTCCCCCAAGGACTACTCCACCTATTAGACTCCTCCCCCCAGGACTACTCCTCCTATTAGACTCCTCTCCCCCAGGACTACTCCTCCTATTATCCTTCTCTCCCCCCAGGACTACTTCCCCACAAATTATCCTCCTCTCCCCCCAGGACTACTTCTCCTATTATCCTCCTCTCTCCCCAGGACTACTCCTCCTATTATACTCCTCTCCCCCCAGGACTACTACTCCTATTATACTCCTGTCCCCCAGGACTACTCCCTCTATTATCCTCCTCTCCCCCCAGGACTACTCCTCCTATTATACTCCTCACCTCCAGGACTACTCCTTCTCTTATACTCCTTTCCCCCATTACTACTCCTCCTATTATCCTCCTCTCCCTCCCAGGACTACTCCTCCTATTATACTCCTCACGTCCAGGACTACTCCTCCTTTTATACTCCTCTCCCCCAGGACTACTCCTCCTATTATCCTCCTCTCTCCCCAGGACTACTCCTCCTATTATCCTCCTCTCCCCCCAGGACTACTCCTCCTATTATACTCCTCACCTCCAGGACTACTCCTTCTCTTATACTCCTTTCCCCCATTACTACTCCTCCTATTATCCTCCTCTCCCTCCCAGGACTACTCCTCCTATTATACTCCTTACGTCCAGGACTACTCCTCCTTTTATACTCCTCTCCCCCAGGACTTCTCCTCCTATTATCCTCCTCTCTCCCCAGGACTACTCCTCCTATTATCCTCCTCTCTCCCCAGGACTACTCCTCCTATTATCCTCCTCTCTCCCCAGGACTACTCCTCCTATTATACTCCTCTCTCCCCAGGACTACTCCTCCTATTAGACTTCCCTCCCCCCAGGACTACTCCTCCTATTATACTCCTCTTCCCCCAGGACTACTCCTCCTATTATCCTCCTCTCCCCCAAGGACTACTCCTCCCATTATACTCCTCACCTCCAGGACTACTTCTCCTATTATACTCCTCACCTCCAGGACTACTCCTCCTATTATACTCCTCTCCCCCCAGGACTACTCCTTCTATTATACTCCTTTCCCCCATTACTACTCCTCCTATTATCCTCCTCTCCCCCCAGGACTACTCCTCCTATTATACTCCTCATGTCCAGGAGTACTGCTCCTTTTATACTCCTCTCCCCCCAGGACTACTCCTCCTATTATCCTCCTCTCTCCCCAGGACTACTCCTCCTATTATCCTCCTCTCTCCCCAGGACTACTCCTCCTATTATACTCCTCTCTCCCCAGGACTACTACTCCTATTATCCTCCTCTCCCCCCAGGACTACTCCTCCTATTATCCTCCTCTCTCCCCAGGACTACTCCTCCTATTATCCTCCTCTCCCCCCAGGACTACTCCTCCTATTATCCTCCTCTCTCCCCAGGACTACTCCTCCTATTATATAACTCTCTCTCCAGGACTACTACTCCTATTATCCACCTCTCCCCCCAGGACTACTACTCCTATTATCCTCCTCTACCCCTAGGATTACTCCTCCTATTATACTCCTGTCCCCCAGGACTACTCCCTCTATTATTCTCCTCTCCCCCCAGGACTACTCCTCCTATTATACTCCTCACCTCCAGGACTACTCCTTCTCTTATACTCCTTTCCCCCATTACTACTCCTCCTATTATCCTCCTCTCCCTCCCAGGACTACTCCTCCTATTATACTCCTTACGTCCAGGACTACTCCTCCTTTTATACTCCTCTCCCCCAGGACTTCTCCTCCTATTATCCTCCTCTCTCCCCAGGACTACTCCTCCTATTATCCTCCTCTCTCCCCAGGACTACTCCTCCTATTATACTCCTCTCTCCCCAGGACTACTCCTCCTATTAGACTTCCCTCCCCCCAGGACTACTCCTATTATACTCCTCTTCCCCCAGGACTACTCCTCCTATTATCCTCCTCTCCCCCCAGGACTACTCCTCCCATTATACTCCTCACCTCCAGGACTACTCCTCCTATTATACTCCTCACCTCCAGGACTACTCCTCCTATTATACTCCTCTCCCCCCAGGACTACTCCTCCTATTATACTTCTCTCCCCAAAGGACTACTCCTCCTATTATACTCCTCTCCCCCCAGGACTACTCCTTCTATTATACTCCTTTCCCCCATTACTACTCCTCCTATTATCCTCCTCTCCCCCCAGGACTACTCCTCCTATTGTACTCCTCACGTCCAGGACTACTGCTCCTTTTATACTCCTCTCCCCCCAGGACTACTCCTCCTATTATCCTCCTCTCTCCCCAGGACTACTCCTCCTATTATCCTCCTCTCTCCCCAGGACTACTCCTCCTATTATCCTCCTCTCTCCCCAGGACTACTCCTCCTATTATCCTCCTCTCTCCCCAGGACTACTCCTCCTATTATACTCCTCTCTCCCCAGGACTACTACTCCTATTATCCTCCTCTCCCCCCAGGACTACTCCTCCTATTATACTCCTCTCTCCCCAGGACTACTCCTCCTATTATCCTCCTCTCTCCCCAGGACTACTCCTCCTATTATCCTCCTCTCTCCCCAGGACTACTCCTCCTATTATCTTCCTCTCTCCCCAGGACTACTCCTCCTAGTTTACTCCTCTCTCCCCAGGACTACTCCTCCTATTATCCTCCTCTCTCCCCAGGACTACTCCTCCTATTATATAACTCTCTCTCCAGGACTACTACTCCTATTATCCACCTCTCCCCCAAGGACTACTACTCCTATTATCCTCCTCTACCCCTAGGACTACTCCTCCTATTATCCTCCTCTCTCCCCAGGACTACTCCTCCTATTAGACTCCCCTCCCCCCAGGACTACTCCTCCTATTATACTCCTCTTCCCCCAGGACTACTCCTCATATTATCCTCCTCTCTCCCCAGGACTACTCCTCCTATTATACTCCTCTCTCCCCAGGACTCCTCCTCCTATTATACTCCTCTCTCCCCAGGACTACTCCTCCCATTATACTCCTCTCCACCAGGACTCCTCCTCCTATTATACTCCTCTCTCCCCAGGACTACTCCTCCTATTATACTCTTATACTCCTCTCCCCCCAGGACTACTCCTCCTATTATACTCCTCTCCCCCCAGGACTACTCCTCCAACACACACACACTGCACAAAACATATCTCCCCCCAAAACACCCCCACACCCCCACACAAACCACGCAACACACACAAACCGCGCAACACACACAGCACCACACACACACAACCCTGCAGACACACAGCGCTCCACAAACAACGCAACACACACAACACAATACACAAACAACACCGCTCTCACCCCCCCCACACCCAGACAACACCCAGAACATTTACAGCGCCCTACACAAACACTTGGCAGCTACACACAACAACATCTATATATATAACAAAAATCATACATTAACTACACAATGAATTCTAGAATACCCGATGCGTTAGAATCGGGCCACCTTCTAGTCTTTAATAATGAGGCTGTTCCGTATTTAAACACTTTCGGCTTTACTGCATGGTTCTTGCCAAAACTCCTATGCCATACAATACTTTAAGAATTCTGTAGATGTTTGATTTTTTTTCAGTTCCTACATTGACGGACAGGCGTACCACGTCGCTTGCACATTCGTCCCTTATATAGGGATCGATGGGATTTAACAGATGTACGAACAGACGCGGGACAACGCGGGACAATGTTTTAGGGGCATTGCTCTGTTTGTGAGCAATAATTCCTGGAAATTATCTTTAGTAGGTCAGTGTCTTTGTAAGCTTTGAATGGATCCTGGATTTTCATCAATTATACCCTGAAGAACAAATAGTGCACCATTATAGGTACAGCCATATGTCCAGTACTCACATTGATGTCATATTGGATGTATTTCTGAACACTGAAAAACTAGTGCAATAAAATTTGAAGTGTCTTTCTAAAAATGTAGAAACAAATTTAGGGTAATAAAGTTAGAGTAAAAACGTACAAATTGTAAATTGTAACTTGTATTGCATCAACTGCATGAAATACTCACTGCCTTCCCAGATAAATATCGTATTATTCGTATAAGACACACTTTTCCTCCCAAAAATTTGGGAGGAAAATGAGGGGTGTATCTTAAAATCCAAATATAGCTTACCGGGAGGTGGAGAATGGGCACGGGCGGCTGTCTGTGCGGGCAACTCTATGTGCGGGCAGGCGTTAGGCTGGCTCTGTATGCGAGCAAGTTGCCGGCTGCCTCTCTGTGTGGGCAAGTGTCAGGCTGCCTCTCTGTGCAGGTAGGTGGGCTGCGGTGGCTGTATGGAGCAGGCCAGTGCGGCGAGTGTCCCAGATGCTCTGGGTTCAAATGATGGTGCCCGGAGTCAGCGCATGCGCAGATTGAGCTTTCAGCTGAGAGATTCATCACCGCACACGTCGCTCCAGGCACCATTACTTTGAATCCAGGACCGGCGACAGAGCATCTGGGACACCTGCTGCACATGCTTGCTCCACAATACCACCGCAGCTTCCGTTGCCAGCACAGACCCCATCGCTGCCTGGACAGACCCCACCAGCACCACCCCTGCCTCCTGTGTCTCCACTCCACAACTGCTGCCGACCCCTTCCGGTAAGACAACACCGAAATATAAGAAGGACCCCATTTTTTTATCTCTAAATTTGGGGTGTGCCTTATAATCCGGTGCGTATTATAAAATGAAAAATGCGGTACATTAGAAGGTAGAATTTACAAAAAATACACTTCGCTCAAATATGACAATCTTTTCCAAATAGAGTCAAATTTGTGTTCCAAAATGTAAATATTGCTTCTTCCCTTCTAAGCCCAGCCAATTGTTCAAACTGACCTTTTTGACTACATGTGGGGTATTTCCATGCTCATAAGAAAATAGGTAACAGATAGTGTGGTCTACTTTTTCATGTTACCACTTGTAAAAATGAAAAATTGTGAACTAAAGCAACATTTATGTGAAAAAAATTGAAATTTTTCAATATGATGACTTATTATTATCAAATTTTGGGTAGTACATGTGGGTTCAAAATGCTCACTATACACCTGTCACAGGTGTGTCAGGGGTGACAGACATTCTTGTCATTTCTGGCTATAGAAGGTCACAGCGTTTGGCTGCGCAAAATACTCCTTAATTTTCCATTGTTCCTGCTATCAGTATTCATAGGTAGTTTCCTGCTGGGTTTTCATCTCCCCTTTTGGACCCAGCAGGAGCTTGTCTTCCACCCAGCTGCTGATCATCAGTATTTTCTTCGTACTTAAATATTTCCTTCTTCCCTAGTCTGGTGTTGGTTCAGTTCAGCTATTGTTGAAACCAGCTCTGGTTGCAAGCAGATGGCTTGCTCTCATCTGTATTATTGTTTCTGAATCTTGCTGAACTCCTACCTATGTCATCTGTAGATAAGTAGTTCATGCTTTTTCCCCCATGTGTCCCCTTTGTGTCTTCTTTAGCATTTAGTGGGGTTGACGAAGAGCTTATCTCACCCGTTCCCTATTTAAGGTTCAGCACTAGGGATATACAGGGTCAGGTGTCCAGCTCGGCGTATTGAGTGCGGAACCTATCCAGGGTGGTGTGGAACCCCAGGGACCAGGTGTAGGTTTCATCAGGGGGTCACCATCTCCCCCTTCCTTAGATGCAGGTTTCCCCTTCCCTTACCTTTCGCTGCTCGCTTGGTACTTCTCCGTACCTAGTGTGACAAAACCTTGATAATATCCTTGTTGGAGTAGTTTCCAAAATAGGATCAATTGTGGGGATTTCCTGCTTTTTAGGCACTTTAGGGGCCCTGTGTGGGCAAATGTGACATTGTGTTTACAATCTATTTTAGCAGAATTTGTGTTCCAAGATTCAAGCAATGCTCTTTCCTTTCAGAACCCTACCATTTATTCAAACAGAATGTTTGGAGTACATGTGGGGTATCACAATTCTCGGAAGAAAATGGGTAACACATTGGTTGTTCACTTTTATCATGTTGCTGTAGCACCCATGGGGCAAGGGGTTTAAATGTTTACTCATCTCCGGGTCGGTGATGTCGGGTCTGGGTATGTCACATCTGGCCCTGCCCAGTTTCATGGCCCCGAGGTGTACAATAAAAAGGGGGGAAGGATGATGATGGTGGAGATGTTTACTCGTGATGCCACCTGTGGTATGCTGCCAGAGATTAGCCGCCGCTGCTGTAGCTGTCCTCTGGGGTGGATGGTTGTAGCAGCTAAGATATTTCTGCTCCCCACAGGTGGAGCAGGCCCTGGGGGAGGATGATGATGGGAGTAATGGCTGTTGGTGCCAAAGCACGGGGTGACGGCCAGAACAGGTGGACACAGTCTCTGCGGTTTCAAGGTTTCTTTACTCACAGTCCTGGTTGCCACTCCAGTACCGGTCACTGCCATGCTGGGCCCCAGTCGATCCTGGATCTGTTGGAGGTTAGAACCGGTATGGTGGACGGTGGGCCCTTCCTCCTTACACCGTTAGAGATGGATCCTTGTGGCCTGAAGTTACTTAGGTACCCCAGGTCTTGAAAAGTGAACTCCTTTACCGTATGCAGGTGCCGCGGGTCTGTAGTGGGGCCTGACTTAGATCACAGATACAGACCCTATCTAGCACTGTGCTCCGGGAACTGTGGTGGCCAGAGGGACCTACAATCCCCCTGTCCAGCAGATTTTGGTGATACAACTTGAAGTTTGTTCCACCCTAGGATTCTGCACCCTGCATTGTGTCAGTCCCGATGGAGCAATGAAGCTCTCCCCTCGGCAACCGTATTAACTACTGCGCCCCACCAGAGTCACCGGTAAAACCCATCTCCCTCTCTCCTCTCCTGCTGGAGAACTTCTAACTCTCATGTTGGCTCCTAACTCCCCCTCATGGCTGCTCCTCCTTTGGTTCCCTGTCACTAGTGGCTGGCAGCCCCCCATGTTTGGTGACTGCCTTAAGACCCAACCCTAGCCTGGTCCCCATTGGGGAGGGCAACCTATTAGTCTGTATGAGTTTGTGTATTGTGGAACCGGTACCAACCTCTTCTGGATCCAGGATGAGTACCGCACCTTAAGTGAGGTGCAGTACCCTGTGGTGACTGAAGCCTCAGGGGTGCCACATTCCTCCATAGCAAATGGCAGCACTCCTGAGCTGCAACCAAACAAGGTTAATACACCGCAAATCTTTAGTATGCAATGAACAGGTAAACATTCTTCCCTTTATGGGAGGCCCCATCACATTAACATTGCAAACATGTTAACTCCTTAATGTTTCAACATGGTATTCAAAGCATTTTTCAAATACTGGCCATTAGCAGCAAAAGATCACTGACATTATAAGACTTGATCGAATACCAAACACATAAAACATTCTTGTCAGCATTATAAAATTTGTTCACTGATCAAACATGTAAAACATTCTTACTATGACACAATATAAGGATGTTTAACGACGGAGTCCTTTTGTGCCACCCGTCGGTGCACCGCTCCCAGTTAGCAGACATCCTCCTTAGTACTGCAAGATCACTAGTCACCCTAATTCTGGTAGGGTGCACAACAGGTGTATCTATTTACAAATCAGTTCCGACCACTCACAGTCCCGTGGCCCGGTTTTCCATCAAATGCAAAAATCAACCGATCAAAAATAACATCAGACAAAACACAGTTACTGGGGGTAAGGAAACTCCAGAGCAATAAAGCTCTCCCCTTGGTGACCCCTCGGCAACCTATTGGTGTGTATGAGGTGTTGTGGAACTGGTACCGACCTCCTCTGGATCCAGGATGAGTACCAAACCTTAAGTGAGGTGCAGTATCCTGTGGTAACTGAAGCCTTAGGGGTGCCACATTGCTACTTGCAAAAATTAACATTTGGGGCTAAAGCCACATCTTTGTGAAAAACATGATTTTTTTTCAAATTGATGTTCTCCTAATGTTATCAGATTTTGTGTTGTACATGTGTGCTCAAATTTCTCACTATATCCCTGGATAATATCGCTGATGGGTATAATTTTCAAAATGGGGTGAGATTTTGGGGATTTTTGCTGTTTAAGCACCTTAGGGGCCCTACAACTGCAAGAGGGTGTTTGCAATCTAGTTCAGCCAACATTGTATTCCAAAATTCAAATAGTGCTCTTCCCCTTCGAGGCCATGCTGTTTGTCCAAAGATAACTTTTTGACCACTTGTGGGGTATTGCTGCACTCAAAAGGAAGTGAATAACAAACTATGGATCTGTTGCGGGCGGGGGCCGCTGCATCTTCATTGGGCCCGCTCGGATCCGGGTTCGCTGCTGCTGCTCGAGTGGTGACCGGACTCGGGCTCACATGGCCGTCTGTCCTCACAACTGTTGGAAAGGGGAATATTTACAGGGAGTTTGTCGTGTCGGTGACGCCACCCGTGGGTTGCGGTGAGGGATAGTGACACTGCCGCTGCCTAGTGATGAGGCGCCCGGGGCTGGTGTAGCGGGGCAGCAAGATGGGATCCCCTCCACGGGTAGGGGAGGCGTAGTCCCAGGGCCCGTGGTCGGTACACGGGAGTAATGGCTACTGGAGGTGGCGTGCCGGGTTGGACCGGGAGATCAATGGTGTACTCACAGTTCAGTAATCTCACACAAGTCCAGTGGCAAACCAAGTGCCAGTGACCGTCTGCCGTTGGAGGCTGTATTCGGGTCCCACACCAGGGTTAGTGAACAGGTGTCCCTTCCTCCTGCACTCTGTGTTTGTCTCTTCTGTCGGACGACTTTGCATGGAATGGAGAAGTCCACTCCCGGTACTGTGTATGTTTGGGAGCTGTGGCCCGCAAAATCTGACCCTTGGGATTTCTGTGGGTTCTGACGGACACCCTATCCCCCACGTTGGGCTTCCGTTTCGCTCTCTGGGCTTCTGGAGAACAAGTCCTGAAACCTTGTCCTCTGCTGGTTGATTAACAAGGGGCATGCAACCTTCCTCGTCCTAGGGTCCAGGCACCCCGTCTGTGCACAGCCTCCGGACCAGATTCCCGCTGTCGGTACCAGCGGGCTACGACACTGCCTCAGTCCACTTAAGGTCTCCCGCGACTGGATCTCTGTCCCTGTGGCCCTGTTCACTGTCTGCCACCTAGCCGGGTAGTCTAAGGGCCCCTACCCCTGACTACACTTCACAGTCTGCACTTTACTACTGCTGACTCAACTGTCAGAGTTGTTCTCTCCTTCAACCTCCACTTCACACTGTCAGACTTGAACTCCACAACTAGTCTGTCATGTTCCCGCCCCTGACACCTCCGAACCCCTAGGTGGGCGTCCTCATCCACCTGATCCCGCCCACTGGTGTGTCCTTATTATCATGAGGGGGTGGCTAGGCTTTAATGGCTGTGTGTTGTACCTGGGTGTGGGTTTTTGGTGGTAACAAGGAGGGTGGACAACTTTTGTGACTACCTGGTTTTGCCAGGGCATCACAGATCCTTTTTTGTTTTGTTTTACTGCTTGCAAAAGGGAAAAATTTGGAACAAAAGAAACATTTTTGTTAAAAAAAAATAATTTTTTCAAGAGGACTACCTAATATTATCAAGTTTTGTGAAGTACCTGTGGGTTCAAAATGCTCACTATACCTCTAGATATAATCCTTAAGGGATGTAGTTTCTAAAATGGGGTGAGTTATTTTCTTTGCTGCTTAGGACCCTGCAAATGCGACATGGTACTTGCAATCTATTTCAGCCAAATTTGTGTTCCAAAATTCAAATATTGCTCCTTCCCTTTCAAGCCCTGCCATTTGTCTTGTCCAAACAGATGTTCCTGACCACTTTTCAGGTATCAGCGCACTCAGAAGAAACTTGGTAACAAAGTTTGGTTTCCGTTATGTCATGCTGTCCTTCAAGTGCAAAATTTGGGGCTAAAGCTACATTTTAGAGGAAAAATTGAATTTTTTTTTTCATTCCACTTTGCATTAGCTGCTATATGGCACCTTAAGGGTTAAAAGATATTCCTGACAGCAATTTTGAAGTATTTGAGAGGAGCAGTTTATAAAATGGTAGCACTTTTGTTGTGTTTTCAAAATATAGCACACTTAATGTTCATTTAAATCTGAATAGATCCCTAAAGAAAATACATGTAAGAAGCAAAAAAACTCCGCATGTAAGGCTATGTGCGCACGTTGCGTATTTACATGCAGTTACGCTGCGATCTGCACCGCAGCGTAACTGCATGCGTCCTGCGTCCCCTGCATAATCTATGAAGATTATGAAGGAGCTGTGCGCACGTGGCGTCTTAGAGCGCAGCGCTTCGGACCGAAGCGCGCGGTCTAAGAAGTGACATGTCATTTCTTTCCTGCGCTCTGCATGCATCCCATGGAATCGGCTTTTTTTTTTTCATTACGGACTTTTTTGCAGCGATTTGAAGCACACGTGTGCTGTTCAAATCGCTGCAGAAATTTCTGCAGACAGTACGCAACGTGCACACATAGTCTAATTATGTGCACACCAGGAAGTAAATATAACAATATTTAAAAATTCTGAAGCTTTATTAAAAACATTTAAAATGACACAAAGAAGGTTCCCATACCCCACATAATTGCCATAAGTACTAACTACAATAGACAGTACAATTATACAATATAACCCCCTACAGCAGCGAATAACATGATACAACAGCAGAAGAACACATGTAAATAAATATATGTCTCACAAGGGAGATGGTAATAGCCTCAATTAACCACCATATAATAATGAAATATAACAATAATAGTAAGGCAGTTAACCTTCAATAGGGGAACCCAATCAACTAGTAAGTAATATAATGGAACAAAGTTGATAACTCACCATTTTTGAAAGGTTCCAGCTCATTTTTGAGGTTTTGTGTGAAATTATGTACAATTTGTGTTCTTTTCTCTGTTTTTTTTTATGTTGGTTCAAAACACAAAAAGAAAATAAACGTGTATGACAGAAAATGTAATTGCAGTAATTTTCTGGGAGAAATACTTAATTTTCTTGAACAATTTCAAGGGTGCCAACACTTTCAGCTATGATTGTACAGCAGGATGGGGGACAAATATACCATGATGGTGAACATATATGCCAGGATGGGGACATATATACCAGGATGGGCCCAAGATGGAGATGATATATATCAGAAGTAGGTACATACTGTATTACCAGAATGGGTTCGGGATGAGGATCATGTATACAAGGAAGGGGTACATATATACTATACCTGGAAGGTGCCGAGGATGGTACAGAATAGAGGGACATTACCCACATACCGGTGTCAGCAGCAGATCCCCCACAACAGTGTATCATGACCACATTTTTGCTTACATTTTTTTTCTATTTTCCGCCTCTAAAACCTAAGTGAAAAAAAGGTGGAATAAAACGTGATCAATCATATATACATGGAAATTGTATAACTGAAAATGTTATCTTGTCCCCCCAAAAAAAATCAATCTGCCATACAGCTTTGTCAGCAAAAAAAAATATTAGCTATAGCTCTCAGAATACTAATAATACAAAAACTTACCTTTTTTCTATAAAATTGTTTTTATATTGCAAAATCCGGAAAACATAACAATATGTAATATGTGATATCGCTTTAGTCATACTAACCCAAAGAATTATTATCACTTTTACAACATGGTGAACATCATAAAAAAAAAAGATTCCTGTATTGCAGTTTCTTCTTAGTTTTGCCTCACAAAAAGTGAAATAAAAAGCGATCCAAAATATTATATAAGCCAAAATGGTACCAATAAAAACTCTAACTCATCCTGCAAAAACAAGCCCTCACATGACTCCATCACAAAAAATGTAAAAACTATAGCCTTTAAAATACAGTGATGGAAAAAAATGTGTGATAGCTAAACCTAAAAAACTTATATAAATCTGCAACCGCTGTAACTGTACTGAGCTTAGGAATAAGGCTAGGGCCCCACTTTGCGTTCACCTACTTGCTGTTCTAAACGCACGTTTTTAACTTAATTGTTTAGTCCAAAGTTGCCTTTTCCAGAATTTTAGCACTAAAAACGCATGCCTATTTGCCGCGTTTTTGATGCGTTTTCAGCGCTTTTTACATGCGTTTCCACCTGCTTTTTGCCAGATGCGTTTTGTAAATCTTGACACTGCTAAATAAAGTTTAAACAGTCAAAAATAATGAAAAAAGAGAAAAAAAAGGATTAAATACATAATTTCAGAAATTATAAAGAAAATAGAAATATATAATGAAATTATAGCGGTAAGATAGTATTTATTAGAAAAATAGCAATAAATTTTAAATTTTCTTTAATTTAATTATCGGATTATGTGTGTGTGAAAAGGGACATATGAAATCATTAAATTAATTTGCATAAAGCATGCGTTTTGTAAGTCCAAAACGCATGTTTTCTGCACAAAAAAAGCAGGTAAAACGCAGGAATTTGTAGGAATCTTGTTTTTGCCATTTCTCATTGACTCCAATGTTAGCAAAACACACAAACAAAAATGGCAAAAACAACTGACAAGGTGCTTCTTTGAACGCATGGTTTTTGCCACAAAATATGCAAATTAAACGCAGCGTTTTAAAACGCAAAGTGGGGTCTGGAAATCACATTTATCCATTGAATATCATAGAAACGCAAAACGCATGCCATTTGGCATGAAAAAGGTGCTTCTCAAAACGCTGCAAAAATGCAGGTAAAAACGCAAAGTGGGTCCCTAGCCTAAAACCGACCTATGGCTGCAAGGTTAACAACATAAAAAAAAATAATAAAGCCAATTTTTCAACTGCTGTTGATTTGTTAATTCTGCCTCTCAAAGATCACAGTACAGCGCAGCTCATATTTATCCTGTGCCTACACCGGGATTACATGTAAATCTCTGAAAAACGTGATTCAGACTAAATTACCAAAGGAAAATTTTCTGTAACAAGGCAGAGAGAGTCCCTTTGAACTCTGTTCTGGCCTGTAGTCCAGCGGTGTCCATCTTTTTAGGGTTTTTTTAGGGGTGTACAAAAGTGCACTCATTAATAGTTTTTTGCAGCTTTGAAAAGATGGACACTGCTGAACTGAGGCCAGACAGAGTCCACAGTAACTCTGCTGTCTCTTTAGTGAGTAGACCTTTCCGGGGTTTCATCTGAATCACATATTTTGGAGATGTAGATAGAAACCCTTATGTAAGTGCTCATTTTAGAGCACAGGATAAATGTGAACTGATCCAAAAGCACAAGTACCCACTCAAGTCTGTCATCTGTTAACAGAATTTTGGGGGCTTCCACAGTACTGGTTGCACAAAGGTTCTGGAGAAGTGCTATGGCTCCCCCTAAAAAGAAATACAGCAAAATTTGCGCTCCCAAATTCAAATGCCCTCTCCCTCCTGAGCCTCACAATGTGCATAAACCACAGTTAAAGTCCACATACTTGGTATTGTTGTAATGTGGAAGCCCTCTTAATTTATGGGGTGTGTGTGTCTCCAAAAGCATGAGATGGGTACAATGTGCAGACACTACAATGTACTGGGCACAACAATTGCTTATTTGCGATTTTTAATTCTGAAACATTCACTATGAGACTAAATTATCATTACATTTATAGATGAACTCCCAGAGGGGTGTAATCTGCAAAATTTTATCACTTGAGGGGATTTATGCTGTTTTGGCACTTCAGAGCTCTGCAAACTATACTAGGAAAATCTGTGCTTTAAAAGTTAAATGGCGCTTATTTCCTCCTGAGCCCTGCCATGTGACCAAACAGTACTGTACTGTCACATGTACAGGCTGCTATTTTTAGGCTGGGGGAGCCCAATAACCATGGGCCCTCTCCAGCCTGCAGCTGTCAGCTTTATCATGGCTAGGTATCAAAATTGGGGGGCCTGCACTTTTTTTAAATTATTATTTAAAAAAAAGCCCCATGAGGTACCTTTTATTTTGATACACAGCCAAGATAAGAGTATGGCTGGGGGCTGCAGTCTGTTGCCATATGATTTATCTGTGTGGGTATGATAATATGGGGGACGCTTTGCCAATTTTTTCAATTTTTTATCAATTTATTTATTTATTTTTACACAACTATAGGGATGCAGAAGGCATCTGTGATTCCAAGCAGTCAGACACGCTGTCACACCATGTAGGGGTGCTGTC